>NW_010199584.1:0-30657 GCF_000695765.1 Mesitornis unicolor
CCTAATATTCTGTGATTCTGTGATTCTTTGACCTCAGAATGACTGAACTGAGGACACAGACAAAGGCTGCAATGTAAACAGCAGTGGGGATGACTTTAGAATCACAGATTTAAGTTTATTCCAGTGAACAGAAGGGTAAGACCCCAGAGGAACAGGCACACACAGGAAGAGATCCCAGGATACAGTACAGCTCCCTGATTTTTACTCAGAATTCCGGAAGGATGGAAGCCCTTGTGCAGGAAGGCTAGGAGTTTTGGCAGAAGGCATACTTGGCTTAGGAAGCAGCTTTTTGATAAGCTAAAATTAAAAAAAAAACCAAACAAAGGGTGGGATGGGGATGAAAATAAGGACAGGCAAAAAAGGAAGAGTGTGTTCATGAACCTGGGGACAAAATCAGAGAGGCCAGAGCTCACCTGAAGACATACCTAGAGGGACATTTCAGGTAACAAGTAGGAAAGCCATGGGTATGATAGCTGTAAAAGGAAGCTCAGAAAATATCTGTGTGACAGATGGGGGAGAGAACCCAGCGACAGACGACAAGAGAAAGACTCAATGTCTTTTTTATCCTGATCTTTACAGGAAAAGCTTCTGCATGCTTCTTGTGGGAGGTTGGACTACATAATGTGAATATCCCTTCGAACTACCGTTTCTTCTGACTAAGCCAGCAAGTTAAACAATCAAAGATACTGCAGAACTTAAGTACAATAAAGGATTTAGCGAGTGCACTTGCTATCCTTTCTTATACTGACTCTACATACTTGAAGCTAGACACACCCTTTAATAAAACCCTCTTTGGGGGATTTGAAACATGTCATCTATTTGCTCCAATTATAGTTGTGGATCAGCATGAGCAAGCCATTTTGAGCTCCGAGTTTGTTGTTCTGTGCAAATTACAATCAGAGATACACAGACTATCTCATCAATCAAGGCAAGACTGAAGAAATATGTTGCCAGTAGATTTTAACTGCTCTGATAAGGGCTGATAATTTCACCCTGTTCAATTGCTTAGTACCCTGTAGCACTACTGTAAAGGACAAGAAAGCAAGCTAGAGCCACAGCCAGAAAGAACGGGGGAAATGAGGGAGAAAGCACTACTCCTCTAATCTAGAAAAGTCATAATCTATCCTCACCACTAAAGTATCTGAAACACCTTCCTACAGTGTGTTTCTAGATCCTCTGTCAAGTCAGGTGATGTTTGCTCTCGTACCCTCTCCTCTGGGTATGCAATGTTTCAAGAGAAAGTGTTTTTAACACCTGTGCAGCTGTCTGTGACTGGAAAACATAAGCATTCTTTATGCAAGGAAAGACAAGCAGAAATATTTTATGGTGCTTTTAAGTGTTTAGAGGAAAAATTTTGCTTGCTTTTGTCTTCTTCCACTGAGAAATCATAAAAGGTTCTGATGCTACAGAAAACACAGAACATGAGATTACCTAAAATTATCTTTTTAACTTCCTAAAGTTGCTAAGTTCTAATTATATTATTGAACTTGTTGCTTTTAAGATAGTGTAATACAAAAATATCACATGTATAAGAACTTGTCTACAATAAACTGTTCTCTCTGTTCTCACCTAACCTGAACCCTGGAAGTGGCTTCATCCCTTCCCCCAGAATAGTCCTGAAACAGTTGTTTCACACCATCTTTAACAGAATGGCAAGTACCACAGCTGACAACACTGCTCCCTTAGCTTGACAGTTAGTTTCTAAAATTAACCTTTTATATTTAGTTACTTAATCTTCCTACAGTCCAATTATGAAGGCATTTCTTACTGAGCACAGTATTAACTTATAAATATTAATGAAATCATAAGCCCTGTCTATTGAGCATGGTATTGACCTGGTATTCACCTGATTATCATTTAAATCTATATAAAGAAAATTAAAATTCTCAATTACATGACGAAATCCTGAAAAAGAGCCTACATTTCTTTTACAAATAGTAGAACATAAGAACAAAAAAATAAGTAATATTGCATTATATTAGGAAAAATTTTTTTACCAAAAGGGTCGTCATGCAGTGGAACAGGCTGCCCAGAGCAGTGGCAGAATGACCATCCCCAGAGGTGTTTAAACGATGTGCAACGGCTGTGCGTAGGAACATGGTTTAGCGGTGGACTTAGCAGTGTAAAGTCTACAGTTGAACTCAATGATCTTAAAGGTCATTTCCAACCTAAATGATTCCATGATTCTACCTTCCTCCCACTTGGGACCTCAGATCCCCACCACCTTCCCAAGAGAGACATCTCTTTTTGCCTCCAGAAGGCTTTGGACAAGAGGTGCATCAGAAGCATAGTGCAGCACATGCTGAACTGACAGAAAAAAACACCTGGCCCAGAAAACCTTGCACCTCTCTATGTAATCAGGGACATCCACCTACAGCCCCCATTTTCATTTCAGTTATAATTTTGGCAGGTGTCTCCCATTTTGTCAAGCTCGCTCCTGCTGTTTAGGATTGTATGTGGTGTGATGCCCAGGACCCACTGAGCCAGGCAGTGGAGACAAAGGGTGGGGCTTGCTGGCTCGGTCATATGGCTCTGGTGGCTGTGACATCACAGGGGCAGGTCACAAGGGGAGCTGTTCCAAGGGACATCACCAGGCAGCCACACTACAGTTTGACTTGGATGACTGGTGAGTGCAGCATGCAGGGGGAAGGCTGGGCTGGATGGGGGACGGGGCAGATGGCCAGGGGGTTTCTAACCCAGAGCAAGGGCCAAGCCCCTCAGGGCAGGGCACTGTACAGCCCTTGCAGCTGGGGGCAGAGGTGCTCAAGGCTCCTAGGGGTGGCAGGGGCCCAGAGAAGCTTTGGGGAGGTGCCACCGCGGCTCCAGGAGACACTGTTATGTGGCAGGGATGGGGCCTCAGGAGACTCTACTTGGGTGTCCCTTGCCCTTTCACAGGGCACAGCCCAGCCAGGGGCTGGCCATCACAGCAGCTTGGGCAGGATGGGCCCCACACTGTCTCCAGCCAGGGCCTGCGGCCCCTTCAAGCCTGTTGACACCAGTGCTCAGACGTTTTCCTGGGATAGCCTGTGGCTCCCATCCATGCAGTGCTCACAAACCCTGCTCTTGCTCCCTCTCACCTCCCTCACCCCCTCCTCAGCCAACCCGAGCTCCAGGCAGCTCCTGTCCCCCTCCCCCAGCCCTGTGCTCCCTCCCACCCTGCCCTGCTCAGCCCCCTTTTCTCCTACCTCTTCCAGGCTATGGCTGTGGCAATCCCCCTCGTCCTGGCTGTGCTGGCCATCAAGTATGCGCTGAAGCATGATCTGCAGACAGATGCAGTCACAGCCCAGCGGATGCAGAAGCGTGAGGAGTATCTGCATCAGCAGATGACTCGGCTGCTGCGGGAGGTTGAAGAGATCGAACAGAAAGGCAAGCTTCTTTCTGTGTTGACGTGGTGGCCATTTTGGATCTTTGCAGCAGTCCCGGTCCTGTTTGCTCTGTTCTTCACACTGTCCCGCGAAACGAAGCACGCCTTTGACACCTACAGTGAGCAGGACAGCTCCAGCAGAAAGGACGATGAGAATGAGGAGGAAGACCTCAATAGTTCCTACAGTGATGTCAAGTCTTTGGCTGCCTCCACCCCATCGTCAATGGAGGGCCTGCCCGGCATGTGCAAGGTGCTGAAGGAGGTGGTGGGTGACATCCTTCGTGTCTGCCAGCTGCTCTCCAAGAATGATTTCATGCCACAGATACAGCCGGCCTTTGGGATGGACAGCACCTATGAAGACTGGAGAGTCCATGATAACAGCATCACCTACCGCCTGCTCGTGTTGCTGCAGCCACCCCCTGGGCACTCTTTCAGCCTGGAGCTGGACTCCACAGGGCAGCTGCCAGAGAGGCCCTCCAGCATCCATGTGGTGCTGGAGTGCATGTGCTCGAGGGAGCAGCAGCTGGGGGACAGTTTCTGCTTTCTCCATAAACTCGATGACAAGGTGCCGGCGGATCAGAGGTCCTACTTCCTACGCACCCTCTGCACATGCTTCTGCTTAGATCTGGAGAAAACGGCCCACTGGGTCCAACAGTTGGTGGGATCTGCCTGGCAGTTTTTGCCTCACTCACACCACTGCCAGCTAACGGTGCTGCCCTCCTCCCAGTCCTGCAGGTTCCAGCTGACCAGCACCTCCTGGATGAACACCTACACTGAGATGGTTTTTGCAGTACAGCAGGACAGCTCGGGCTCTTAGCTGAGACTTGAGTAGGCAGAGACTAGCTTTACCAGCAGCACACCGTGGCTGCAGATCTGTGCTGTGGTTGAAATGCCACTTCTCAGACTCACGGCGAGGCACGCCCAGTGGGACAACTGGCACCTCAGAGCTCTGCAGCTCTGCACCCATACCCAGGTGGTCACAGACTTCTCCACCCAGGCCTCTGACCATGAGGTCCTACTTTCCTCTCACACTGGTGGGGCCCGAGGAACAATTTCAGGCACTGGGACAGAGAATCTGCTCATCCCAAAGACTGCCTGGGGAGCCTGTGCCACAGATCTGAGCAAACTAGGCATGGAGATGGCACCACTCCAGAGGAGCTTGGGGAATCTCTGCTGGTCCAGCTGAAGATGCTGTTGCAACTGAGGTTCCTGTTACCACCTGTAGCAGGATGGGACCACCTGTCCTGTCGGAAAGAGCTGATCCCTTCTGCAACCTTTATGCATGCAAAGATTACAATAAATTAGCTTGTTTTAACCAACCCTCTGTCTGTGAGTGTCTGTGCAACATTTTGTTGGGGAACATGGGTAGGCAGCAGGTTGCTACCCACTCAGATGCACAAGCACTCGGGCAGGATTTTGAGGTAAGTAAGTAGTGCCAAAACAGTGCTTCTGCAATCCCTTCTTCCTTTATTTTCCAGTTTTCTGCTCTGCATTCATTTTAAGGGGAAGACACCTCTGTGTGTGTATGTCGGATGGGAGAGAACGAGGTCAAGGGAACCAGACCTTTCTCAGTAGGGACCACTGACAGAACAAGAATCAATGGGCACAAATGAAAAAAACATGAAATTCTGTCTGAACACAAGAAAGCAAGTCCTGCCTCTGAGAGTGCTCTAACACTCAACAAAGGCTGCCCAGGGAGGCTGTGAAGTCTCCAACCTTTGAAAGCGATTCAGACACGGTCCTGGGCAGCCTGCTCTAGGTGGCAGTGCTTGGCAGGGGGGTTGCACCAGATGAATTTGGGGCAAACAAAACCCATGGAGCCTGACAGCATTGCCACAGGGTGACCCCTAGAGAGGTGGACATCATGGTCTCAAAATGGTGAGCCCTCTGCACAGGGAACAAGCACAGCTAGAGCAGAGGCCCTCCTATGGAAAGGCTCCATCCCACCACAGGGATAGACACCATCAACCCCGCATCACTCTCATGAAGCCACTACGAGCACCGCCATGTCTACAAGCACAAAGGCCAGTACCAAGGGAGCAGATTCCTCTCACAGGACGACAGAGCAGGAGTAAACCATTCACAGGCCATGACACTTTCTCTCACATGTGTACACTTTTAAGTTCTTTGGGTGGCCTGCCCATGGTCACAGGCAGATAGAGCAAAGTGCATGGAAGATAACTTCCTGACACAAGTTGGTGAGCCAGCCAACCAGGGAAGGCATTCCACTGAACCTGTTGTTTGCAAATAAAGACTTGGGGGTGATGCAATAGCTAGAGGCCATCATGTGCACAGCAACCATGAAATGATAGAGCTTTCAATTCTTGGAGAATCAAGGAGGGGGCTCAGCACAACTGCCACCTTGGACCTCTGGATGGCAGATTTTGGCCTGTTTAGGGGCCTGGTTGACAGTGTCCCTTGGGATGTGGTCCTGAAGGGCAAAGGGGTCCAAGAAGGCTGGACACTCCTCAAGAAAGAAATATTATAGGCACAGGAGCAGGCCATTCCCAAAAGATGAGCCAGCAGGGAAGAAGACTGGCCTGTCTGAACAGAGAGCTTTGTCTGGAGCTCAGGAAAAACAGGGGAGTTCATGAACTTTGGAAGAAGGGGCAGGCAACTCACTCAGGTGGACTACAAAGATGTCATGAGGCTATGCAGGGAGAAAATTAGAACAGCAAAAGCCCAGCTAGAACTTAATATGGCTACTACCGTAAAAGATAATAAAAATGTTTATATATATACATAAGCAACAAAAGCGGAGCTACAGAGAACCTCCATGCTTTATTGGATCTGGGGGAATTACAGTGACAAAGGATGAGGAAAAGGCTGGGTACTCAATGTCTTCTTTGCCTCAGTCTTTAACACTAAGACCAGTTGTTTTCCAGGTACTCAGCCCCCCGAGCTGGAAGACAGGAATGGGAGTGGAATGAAGCCCCCATAATCCAAGGGGAAATGGTTAGTGACCTGCTACACCACTTAGATACACACAAGTCTATGGGGTCAGATGGGACCCACCCAAGGGTACTGAGGGAGCTGGCAGAAGTGTTCACCAAGCCACTTCAATCATTTATCAGCAGTCTTGGCTAAACAGGGGGGTCCCAGTTGACTGGAAGTTACCAAATGTGACATCCAGGGCTCAATTTTGGGGCCAGTTCTGTTTAATATCTTTATCAATGATTTGGACAAAGGCATAGAGTGTACCTTCAGTAGTTTGCAGATGACACCAAGTGGGGCAGGAGTGTCTTCTCGACATCCTCGAGTGTAGGATGACTCTACAGAGGGACCTGGACAGGCTGGATCGATGGACCAAGGTCAATTGTATGAGATATAACAAGGCCAAGTGCTGGGTCCTACCCTTGGGTCACAACAACCCCATGCAATGCTACAGGCTTCGGGATGAGTGGTTGGAAAGCTGCCTGGCAGAAAAAGACCTGGGGGTGCTGGTTGACAGCTGGTTGAATATGAGGCAGCAGTGTGCACAAGTGGCCAAGAAGGCCAACAGCATCCTGGCTTGTATCAGAAATGTTGTGACCAGCAGGACTTGGGAAGTGGTCATTCCCCTGTACTCAGCACTGGTGAGACCATACCTTAAATACCATGTTCATTTTTGGGCCCTCACAAGAAGAAAGACATTGATGTGCTGGAGCATGTCCAGAGAAAAGCAACAAAGGAGGACAAGTCTTATGAGGAGGGGCTGAGGGAATGGGAGTTGTTTAGCCCGGAGAAAAGGAGGCACAGGGGAGACCTTATGGCTCTCTGCAACTACCTGAAAGGAGGTTGTAGTGAGGTGGGTGTCAGCCTCTTTTCCCAAGTAACAAGTGATACGACCAGAGGAAATTACCTCAAGTTGCAGCAGGGGAGGTTTAGATTGGATATTAGGAAAAATTTCTTCACCAAAGGGGTTATCAAGCACTGGAGCAGGCTGCCCAAGGAAGTGGCAGAGTCACCATCCTTGGAGGCATTTAAAAGATGTGTAGATATGGTGCTTAGGAGCATGGTTTAGTGGTGGAGTTGGCAGTGTTAGGTTTACGGCTCGACTCGATCTTAAGAGTCTTTTCCAACCTAAGTGATTCTACGATTCTGTAATTTTTATTTTTTTTTATTACATTCAAGGCAAGATACAGATCTGCTATAGCTCAGAAACAAATTCAATAAAGAGGGAACTATTCTGGAGATTAAACTTCTTTTCCATTTGGATTTACAGGTTGATTTGATATTTCCCGCTTAGCAACTACTTTGTATTTTTTTCCAAGTTAATGAGCTGGAAAAAGTTTTTAACAATTTATTAAAATAAAGTTATTCCTACATTTTCAGTTTCTTAAAGGAACATTCATATTTAAAATGTCACGTTGGATTAAATTAATGAAAGCAAAAAAACAAGCAAATATCATTATTTCTGTTAGGAAATCAAACGAACATGGACAGTAGTGAAAAAACATTTGCTTCCAAGTAGCCAAACTAACTCAATACTCAGAATAAAGATGAGATTTCTGCTTATATCAACATTATATAAACTCTTAGGCAACTGTCAATACACACTCACAGAAACCTACATCCAAATCTGGTTAAAACTAGACCTTTTCCTCCTCAAAGCAAAACAAAAAGGAATCGACCCTCTGCCCTCTGTGATTCACAAACCAAGTCTTCATTGCAAAATCTCATGGTAGTGAACCTCAGCATCCATCAGGCAGACAGACCCTGAAGGTCCCAGATTCCTTTGGACTTTACCACGCTGTAAACTGCCAAGGCATATTGTGGCATAACGAAAATCACATCCTACAATCACACCAAGGTCATGGGAACTTCTGATCGTTTAGTACTAAGGGATACCATTTTTAAGGGCTTTTAGACTTTTTTTTTTTAACAGTGGTGCCAAACAGACTGAAATAGGTCTTTCAGGAGCTTTAAAAAAAAAAAACTCATTACACTTTAATTCCCTATGAAATTACAAAAGTGCAAAAATCACCAAAAAACTTTAGCTTTTAAGAATGCATGGCTGCAGCAAAATATAGTTTTGATCAAAGCCACATAGAGATCAGAGACAAACCAAGAATACAGAAGTCTCTTCCTCTCAGACTCTACCCTAACCTAGCTCCCTACTATCACTACACAGCTTCAGAGTACCTGAGCAACAGCTACAAGGTCTGACTCACAGGACACGGGAGAAAAAGATGACACAGAAACCTTCTAATGCAGTCTGGAGTCCCTTGGTGTAAGAAGGCTTCGTAACCTCAAAGTTCTGATCAGGGACGTAATTCAGACCCAGGGAGAAACAGCTGTGGCATATTTTCAACAAGGTTCATTTTTTCTCATCCATTGAGCCATCTTTCACCTGTATTGATGCTTAAAAGCCATAAGGCTCTCAGTGCAGTGAAACAGAAGGGTCAGTCAAAGAAAGTGGCCAGCCAAGAAGCAGCCAAGAGCTCCATGGTCACTGAAGGAAATAGAAACAGTCAGCACTGCAAACAATGGAAGCACAGCTACACGAAAGTATGCAAAATAATAGCATTTTTTCCACAGCTAATTAGAAAACATCTAGCACTTTCAACAATGTTCATGTGTGTCCTTAATAAATACCCACAAAGGGACAGGAGACAAAGGAACTTCGTTGAGTGCACAGCCTGGGACAGGGAAGACCACAGTTAGGTCGTCCCCTTCATCGACAGGGCAGCTGATGGTGCCAGCTTCCTCCAGCCCAGGGAAACAGAAGGAACACAGCATCTGCAGCCAGAAAAGCTGATTTTATGGCGTTACACCGCAAGAGAGTCCCAGACAGAATTTTATCAGCAGTTAAGTTCTTGGGGCTACCGACTCACAGGCCCAGCATAAAAATATCTTCTAAAGGTACTCAGTGTGCAGTACCAACCCTCGGAAATCAACTACAGTTCCTCCCTTCACTGATAAAGTGATACACAGTCATTACTTAATTGGGCATAAAGTGTACTTATATAGGGCATCATTCATCAACAAATTGCTCCTGCTACCTGTTTGATTACTCAAAGCCACGGGAAATGTTAGAGCCTTCTCCCTCCTTCCTAGCTCTAAATCCTCATCTTTCACGGTACTATTTCATTTTGATTACATGAGGAGTTCCTACAGCCTGAAGAATTACTGATTGTATTTAAATATATACAGTTGAACAGAGGAGTACCAAATAACCAAATTAAAAAGAATATTCGTACTGCAGTAGCATGTTTGCTAGCAAATCAAATCTTATTTATAGCTTCCAGCCTTTCATTGACTATTAACAGAATTATAACCCTAATGCCACCACCTGCCAAACTAACACGGAAACCTCTCTAGTGTCCCAATATGCCAGGCCACAACACTGCATCTCTGGGATAACCAATTGTTTCTTTCCTTTGACTTCAGTAAAAAAAAAAATTAGTTTGCCTTAATGGTTTCTAAGCCTGTTCTTTTTTATTCACACACAAGCATTTTATGTCCACCATGAAGAGTGACTGATACTTCCTCTAAAAGCTTGAACGTACTACCAAAACATGCAGTACCTGTGAGAGAGAAGGACACAGGTAGAAAGTGAGTTTTCATATGGCATTTACAACAAATTTCACTTGAGACAAATTAAATATTAAACAGAAAATTAGTAACAATATTTTATATATAAATCACCTGAATAAAACAGTAATTACTTACCATGTGTGGTGTGTACAGTTTATCTTATTTTCCTTCATAAATAGCTTTTAGGCAAATCAATTTGCAGGATCACCATCTAAGTCCTGAAACTAAAAAGCCCAGCCAAAACACCAAAATTTTTGCTCTTTATGCAAAAGAAATGACCAACACAACCATTTCTTAATCCAAAATAGCACGCATTTTATCTGTCTAAACTTAGCCATGACATATCATAGAACCATTGCATGGTTCAGGTTGGTTTCTCACAGTAAAGAATATCTTCATAATATCTAATCTAAATCTGCTCTCTTCCAGTTTAAAATTGTTCCCCCTTGTTCTGTCGCTACCTGCCCTTGTAAAAAGTCCCTCCCCAGCTTTCCTCTAGGACCCCTTCAGGAACTGGAAGGCTGCAATAAGGTCCCCCGGGAGCCTTCTCTTCTCCAAGGTTGAACAGCCCCAACTCTCTCAGTCAGTCCTCGCAGCAGAGGTGCTCCAGCCCCTGGTCTTCATGGCCTTCATCTGGACTTAATGGAGAATAACTCTTAATATCTATGAGGTCCTATTCTTTAACACATACAGATCCAACTCAGTGAACAAAGGTCTTGAGAATTCAGTGAAGCTATGCCCTTGGACTGGAGATCTGCATGTAAGCCAGAGTTTAACATTTTTATTTAATACTTCTTCTGAGAGAGTAACTCACAGCTTCAACTTGACAATTGAACTAGGCATTGCAGAGGTATTTGAAGACATAAGCCTTCTCCAAAGGGATCATAGTACAAGTTAATTTTAAACTAGTTTAAAAGCTAGTTTCAGATATAAAATTAGAGCTTCAGAAAAAAGTGAAGAGGCTTAATGTATTGTATCGATACACTTACCACAAGCCTAAATCCTCCAACATATTTAAATAGATGGCATTTGAATACTTAGCTAAGTGGGAAGCACTCAAGTTATGAGCTACAGCTGTAAAAATAACAGCTGCTCTACTTATTCTTCCTTGAGGATCTAGTTAGATTAACACATATGTAACACTTATGATTTATTCATTGGTAGCTAGACTGAACTATAAAATACAGGTTAGTATAATTTCTCCTTTTAACACACTTGAGAAGTAGCAATAAGAAACCTCTCAGCTTGTATGAGGCCTTTTTTCTCATTTTAGAACAGCTAATTTATGCCCATGATTCAGTTATCACACCACTGATAGATTAGACCAGGAAAATACGGTCAACGCCACTTCGAGAACATCTTGATACAGAACTGTAAGCCCTACATACAAACTGACAAACAGTCATACAAACAGGACAGGAAGCTTTGGGCTTCTCTAAGCAAACATCCTTTAAGCTGTAAATTAAAAAAATAAATTTAAAAATTTATGAAGAACGCCTAATGCACTGAAGTGGTTACTGAGAGGGAACAAGCACAGTTCTTCCTTAATGCCCTATTGGCCCAATACAGGCAAGTCTGAAATCATTATGTGGCTTTAATAGCAGCTGGACTTACAAGACTTTGATAAGTGCTGACAGATGTTGCATTTATGTGGCATTTCTCAAAGTTTTATACTAATGCCTAGAATTGGAACCAGAGGTGATAGGCTTCTGTGGCAGAGATGAGACTGGAAAAGGCATTTTCCATGAAATAAGAACCCTTCCATACCTCAGAAAGTTGCTCTAAGGCAAGTGCAAAGGGCTTCAGTGCACAGCACGTATTGGGCTAACCAAAAAGTAATTGCATTTTTTTCCTGGGTAAATGAATGGCAAATTTTTCATGGGAAATAAAAACTGTATTAAAAAACATATTGCCCATTTTTTTCAACTATTCTTTGCCATCTTCCAGGCAACTTCATGATTCCACGCTCAAAAAAAGTTTTATCTTTTTCAGCAAAAAAACAGTCCCAAGAACAGGGAACTCATCAGCAGTGAAGGTTTTACCATTCAAGGCATTTTCTAAAGAACAAAACAAATGGTAAGCTGGTGGTGTCAGGTCTGGCGAATCTGGTGGATGTAGTAACACATCTCATCCAAGCCGCAACAATTTTTGATGAGTGACCAAACTTGTCTGTGGTCTAGCATTATAATGGAGAAACACAACACCTTTGCGATTCACCAATTCTGGATACTTCTGTTTGATGGCATCATTTAATTTAACCAGTTGATGATAGTACACATCCGAATTAATGGTTTGGTTCCTTGGAAGCAATGCAAAATACACAATAGCTTTGAAATCCCACCAGACACACAGCAGAACCTTCCTTCGGTGAATATCTGCTTTTGAAGTGCTTTGAGCTGGTTCATCATGCTTGCTCCACGATCTTTTTTATTCATCGTTGTTGTAGACGATCCATTTGACATTGCCTGTTATCATACATTTCAAAAATGCATTGTTGTCTTCACATTTCAAAAGAGAATAGCAGATGTCCACACACCTAGTGAGATGAATTTCTTGGACCTCAGGTGATACCCAAATATTGAGCTTCCTAACGCATCCAAGTTGTTTTAAATGGTTTTCAGTGCTTGATTTTGATATGTTAAGATTATCAGCAATCTCTCTTGTTGTTAAAGGCTGATTAGAGTCAATCAATGCCTTTATTTTGTTGTTACTGACTTCAATTGGCCTTCCTGAGCGTGGTGCAACTTTAACTTCAAAATCTCTGGATCAGAATTTAGCAGACCAATTCCGACACTGCCGTAGTTTTAAGGCGTCTTCACCATACACACTGTGTAACTTTTTATGAGCTTGCACAGCTTCTTTTCCTTTTTGGAAGCAATACAGCAAAATATGATGAAAATGTTCCTTTTGATTTTCCATTTTGAAATCGACACCAAATAAATAATTGTTAACCAAATCATGCACTTTCTTTTTCTGAAACAAGCTTGAACTGTCAGCTGTCAAGTTACATGATGAATTTGCGGTTTAAAATGAAGTTAGTTACATTTCAAGACATTTATGCCCATCTATTAAAAAAAAAAAGCAATCACTTTTTGGCCAACCCAATAAATTTCTCTTTCATTTAATTTCTGAAGTTCATTTGGTAAGGGAAAAAAATAATAAATCAGTACTCATTTCTAGGAGAGCTCTGAAGCATCCTGTTGTTAGGCTATGGGCAAAAGCCTTCAACAGCTTACTATCAATTTAATGTTGTTTGTTAGATTTGTCTAATAAAAACACTAACTTTCAAGTAGCAACAATTTGCACTGAGCCCAGTGCTTCCAACACTTTAATTTTATATGCATCTCCCCTAGGTATTATAACAACATTTTCCTAATTTGTATATATGAAATCTAAATTACACAAAAGCAAAACTGCAAAATCTCTATCTATTCTGCTCATACTCTACATTTGATCTACAACTATCAAGCATTTTCTAAATTTTACCCATAAATATCCCTATGAAAGAACTGGAATCAATGCAGTAAAATACTGTATATCTAGCATGTCCAGTCAAGAGGCAAATGATGAAAGCAAGAGGAAAAATGATAAACCGAGGCTACAATTAAATAAATGTTCTACAGCACGTTTATCCACAAAAGATTACTATACAATATAAAAGGACTGCGAAAAGGCAACAAAAAAGCATTTTCCAATTTAATATAAGACTCTGATAATGCCTACAGATAGATTTATAAATATTGTTAAAAAGATAGTTAGCCCTGAGTGGAACTATTTTGGCTTTTTTGGCATGAAAACAAATGTACAGATCCACAAAGGACTGCTTTTTTTGTTGACGTCTTCACCTGCCTGACCTCTGACAACTCTGTCAGACATTTCAGTGCCAAGGCAAGGCAACGAGTGCACCAAATAAGCAGGCCTAAGGGACTCTGCAAGCTAGACATGGCTAGAGTTTTCCCCACAGAATAAAGAGTGGACATTCTTCCTCCTACCAGCATAAATGGCAAACACTTCCTTTAATCCTGTGCAAAACCAAGAAAAGCTGAAGGTGCACATCACTTCTCTAAACAAAAAAAATGTACAGGTGCAGAGGCACACAGTATATATAGAAAAAAACTGTAAAATAAGGTCTGTGCTATTTCTTTAAAAAGTAGGTGATTTTTAAAAATCTATTAAAGGTTGTCCTGATACTTAAAACACCATGATAGCAAAAGCAGGCAACTGCCCTTGAAATCCAGTGTACTCGGAAATGTTTGGAGACTTAAGCCCAGAGTCTTTGCACAAAATCAAGTATGCATATTTACACAGCATCATGATGAGAGAGAAGTTTTGAATAATGTCAGAGTAGTGCTCATTAAAGTTACAATTAGACTAGATCTCTCTGCACACAATGCTATCAGGAATTTAAATCACGCCGAGCAGCTGGAGGTGATGGGGTGGTGGGTTGGCACAGCTGCTTTTCACCTCTAAAGGTCTATGTGCACAAAGCCCATCTCGTCGGAGCACAGCTATCACTGTCTGACAATAAATCTCAACTGGATCCAAAAAATAACAGTATCTCATACAGCAGGACAAAATTTTGCATGGGTGCTACCTGCATTCATAATATATGGTTTTAATCATCCTATCTGCCGGCAAAGAAATCATGTCTTCAGGAAAAGGTTACATATTTTAATAGTCAGTTAAAACGTACAATAACTGCAGCCTTAGGTCAGCAGTTGCCATTTTCTGTACACAACACATGACCTGCGATAGCCCATACCATTGCAACTGTCCTTTCACAGGACTTAGAATAAAGAAGAGAAACCACGTTGACTGTTGGGTACAAGTGTCACTATGATGGACTCAAGAAAGGATAACTCCTCTACATGCCAGCATGAGAAAGAGAAGTGGCTACAGGCACAGTTCTAACCACAGAAAATACAGAATGAAAAAGACTGAAGAATAAGAAAGAATAAAGCATAAGATTCTAAACAAATATTTACATAATTCAGAAAAAACATGCCTTGAGGAATACCAACACCTAACAACATATAAGAAGAAAAAACAAATGCAATATCAAAAGATAATTGTAGATCAAACTCCTTGCTACTCAAGAGACTGTAAAAATGATATTTTACTTATCTGTGTATAACTACAGCAATAGAATAATAACCAGCTTAAATCCTGCGCATCTGTTGCTGTATTCTCCCAGTACGTGAAGGACACAGAGGTTAAACCTTACCACACACTCACCTCCTATCAATTAGATTTTCCTTCTATACATGATATGTTATTACTTTGCTAAAAGCCAAATCACTGCACCTGATCTGGAGATCTCCCATGAGCCAATTAGCTGCAGCAGAATGGGCTAGCAAAGGGACCTGGTGGGCCACCACAACAACTCAGTTTGGTAAAAGCAAGCACGTCCCACACTGCCTATCAGGTTGTGCTATATTACACTTCTGTCACTCCAACTCATTCAATCAGCACATCTAATAATTAAATACATGACAAGGCTGTCATGTCATAAGTCATTTGAGCTGTAGCAATCAGAATTCCTATTTGAATAACTTAAATCATCAAAATGCAACCTAAGTCCACTCTACAATCAGCAGCACAAACAGCCATTCCGCATTGCTCAGATGCTGACCTCTGGGACTTCGGGCAGTGCTGACTGTCAGCTGACAAGTCTGAAAATATGATATGACAGACTCAACCATAAAAATACAACAAATAGCCCTCCTGATTTTATTACTTGTCATCTACCATAGGTATTAAAAAACAATCCTATGCAAATCTCCTCCAGGAGGATTTGAAAAGCTGTGATTTAACAGACATTTCAGTACTTTCAGAAAGGAGAAGCATCTATGTTCTGTATCCCCAAATTCCACCAATTTAATGAAGAGCTGGACCACAAGCACTTTACTAAAGTATGTTCTTACTTGAGTACCGCTTCACTTCTGATGCTAGCAATGATGCCATGCAGATCTCCAGCACCAGAAGTGGAGCAGTACTCAAGTAAGCTGTGTTGCACTTGAGGCTCTGCAGGAGACCCATCTCTGAGTCCCTTCTCCCCTCCTAATAATGCCCTTTCCCTGATCCCGTGCTTCCAGCCCATTCCCAGTCTCTGCTTAGGCAGCTCTAGCACACAACCATGACCACCAGGTACTACAAGTCTCCTTCAAATGTGCTTTGGTGAGTTTTGATCTCCTTTCCACCTAAACTCCACAGTGCCAGTCCATTCCTTTACTCCTCTCCTTTTCCAAGGTGCTTTTGACAGCCAGTTCCTGCTCTGTGTCAACACAGACAGAGGTTCTGCTTTCGCTCTACCTCCCTCCAGCAGACAGAAAGCTCCAACACCATCCAAAAGAGAGAACAGAAAGTTGTAGGACTTTAATACAAAAAAAAACTGTGATCCAAATTAGACCAGAACAGCAATTAGAGAAAAGTCAAATCAGTTCTGCACGGGTGAACATTCACTGTATACAGAACTGCCGGGGGGGTGGGAATCTATCTACACACCTCTAGCAACACTTAAACAAGATTATTTGAACTGCGATTTTTCAGAGGTTTATAAATTGGTCAAAGCAGAGTGGGTATTCACAGGACTAGTGAAAGACATTCCTGAATATAGTCAAATTGAGTATATTCACCTTGTCAAATTGATGTTCCCACTTCAAAGCATGCAAGTGCTAGAGCTTTTTGAAGGAAAGGTTGATGGAATTCTTTCTTTTTTTAATGCACAAAAGGATTCAAGGCATTTTCTTGTGAGGCTTGTGCTCAAAGCCAAGTAGAAAGTTTTGACTCGAATTTTCCATGAAAAATCAGCCTGAGGCAAATTCAAAAAAATAATTACTATTGATATTATGTTTAGCCTCAATGGTTAGGAGCTGGTCACAGCTGGAAACTGGAAATACAATCCTGCAAAAGGAACTGTATTGCCAGCTTCAGTAACAGAGCACTACCAGCTCCTGTAGAAAACTTCTATCAGAGTTAACAAGTATAATTCAAACATCTTTGTGATAATTGTGACCCGATGACAGAATAAATGACTGCAGATAGATGTAAACTACCCTAAATTCTAAAAAAAAATGAACAGAAAAATTGCAAAAATTTTTCATTAGTTCTTTCCTGCTAATTGTACTTGATGAAAAATGCATATTTGGAAATGAAGAGAAATGACAAAAATCCCTAACAGATGGGACATTGTATTCTCCACACCACCACCAACAACCAAAAACCTCTCCATCTACTAATGGCGACTAATAAATGAGAGTCAAATTGTATCTCACACCTAACAGCCCATGACGCAAGCAGATGGTTTTAATCCCTCCGAAGAAGATTTTCTTCTCCACTGAGAGCTGCAAGGTGACACAGCCACTCACTTTCTTCAGAGTCCTACATACTATGAGGAAATCCACGTCTCTGGGGCCATATGGGTACAGCGGAGGATACGTACATACATACAGCTTGATGAAAAATACATGCATTAGTGGAGTTACATCAACTTTCCCCTCTGATGGCAGTAACTGTTGAAATTATGACCCTGTCCACAATACCAGGAACTTTTACCAATGCACGGAAAGCAGTTCCCCCCTCAGCCATCACCTTGAAACAAAACAAAACAAAACAAAACAGGATCCCCATCACCTCGAAACAAAACAAGTTTGCCAGGATCACCAGCAATCCCTGGCAGTATTGAGCGTGCACTCCACTTCCCCAGGCCTAAAAGCAGAACAATTAACTGCATAAAATACCAGCGTATTACTGCAACAGATCATCCAGCAACACTGTTATTAATCAACTTGTAATGAAACATGAACACAAACTTAGTGCTTTCTAGATGCTGTGTCTATTTATGTATTATTATTTCCTAGAAATAGTGCAATTTCAAGCAGAATGTTTCACTCTTTTCCAGTTATCTCTGATCCTCCCAATACAGTTCTTAGTTTCCACTGAAGTTTGCCCTTATTTATTTCAGTTCAACTACTAACACCACAACTACTAGGTGTAAGAGGTCAAACAGAAGAAAATAAAAACACCCTTGTAACTATTCACACTCTAGGAAAGCCCCAGAATATTACTAGATACACTGGAGCAAGAAATACCATCAGCATGTCAGGGCAAGCTCATGACCACAACACAGTTCTTATGCAAAACCTATATCCTAGGCATTCACTTGACTGAAGAGGGTCTTGTCTCAGCAGTACATACAGCCTTACACATCAGTCTCCTCCGTGACTCCACTCAGATTCCAGCACTCCGCGCGCCCCTGGAAGAATTCCCGTGATTCACAATTCCCAGTCCCCTTTCTCATTTCAGAAACAGTGAAGTCCCTGTGTAAAGACTAGACCAACTCTTGATCAGATGGTAGCCAGAATTTAACTAATTTTCCTGTGTTTATCTATTAACAAATTATTGAGCCACTGGGAATGTATTAATTTTCAGATGGAGTTCAACCTCCAGTTCATAAATTCTTAGTTTATATGAAAAGCAGGTTGCCTTGTCTAACAACTTTATTTCAAACACATGTACAATAATACACGTGCAGTTCACAACCAGCTTTTGAACAAAATGAAACAGAACAATAAAAGCTTTGGGAAGGCAGTGGGCTGCAGAGTGAATTTCCCCAACCCTGGCTTTGAGGTAGGCTGTGAGGGTCCCTGTAGGACTCTGCCACACAGAGATAACAGGCACTGTCAAAACTGGTTTCCTAGAGCAGATTGCCGAACTATCAGGGAAGGGCAGGATCCAAGGATTTCCCAAGGAGAACATTTTCACATCCAATCAGCCTTTCAGCTCTGCCCAGACTGTCCATAAAAGAGCTCATATTGCAGACTAAGATGTGACGGAGGGCTGAGAAAAAACAGTCCAGTAGAAACTAGATGAAGTCCAAATTAAATTTTTTGTAGTTTACTGAAGAGAAACTCTCATCATTAACCTTTCTTAACCAATTTCACTTCCCCTACTTTTTTTTTTTTAAATGACTGCTGAGATACAGTTACGTTGTGATTTTTTTTCAAATATATTATGAGTTATTAGCATATGTCTCAGAGTCAAAGGGATTTTTTTTTTTAATAATCATGAATTCTCAATCCAGCGTGATAATGTAATGATGTCCCACGTGAATGGCACTTAATATACCAATCTTCAAACATCATAGTCTCTCTCCCCACTTGCCAGATCTGAAAGGTTAAGTAAAATATATCATATAGATATTTCAGCCAAGCAACTTCTGGAAATCCTTTAAATATTATTTTTGAAACATTTTCTGTGCCAAGTAAGTACAACAGGTGAAATATTTACATATTTTTAATTTCAAAACAAGGACACTTCCACCTCTTCACTAACTGTGATAATACTGAAACACATCTGACACGACCAAATCAAGGAAATGGCAGACTTAGCTGGTAAACAAAGAAACCAAAAGAATCCTAATAGACATTGAAAAGAAATACATTCCATATGCTTTGAGATATTTTATAACACAACCTTAAGCTATGGATGTGGCTGATAACAAGATGTATGACTACATGCGGATAAATATCTGTTTCATTTATTCTTGGTAGGCAAACGAATAGAACTCATTAGCCCTATTCCTGAACTGCACCTAAACAAAGAGAAAAACTAGAATCAGATAAGGAAGGAGGCCAGATTATATTTCACATTCAATATTACTCACTTAGAAATAAAGCAAAACCCAACAAAGAGGTAGAGATAGTAATATAATCTATTGTTTGTACATTACAAGAAAGCAAAAAGATACACTAATCTAACAGGCCTCTTTTACTCAGTTTTTCACTACTGCACTGTTTCAATAAAATACTATTATTAACAAAAAATAATAACAAAATGTGAATCTAAATACTTCTGGAAATTAAAATTTATGGCTCTCCTAGCAACTGTACCTCACACACTTGCATGTATGCAGCATTCTGCATGGTATTTGGGGTGGGCTTTTATGCTTTCACAGCAATGAGTTTGAATTATGGTTGCTGTGGGAACTATATCTTTGAATTTCTTGTCTTGTGCCATCATCTGAACTCAAATGCTACATTAACATAGGTAAGCATTTGCTGGTTTTTTCCCCAGGAAAAAGGAACCTACATGAACGGTTACATATTTAAAACAGCACACAACTCCGTGTCTGGAGAAGTACAGAGCTTTAATTATTCTCACATTGCATACACAAGAAGCAACAGAGAGCCATATAAAACCTGTGAGTCAAATGCAGCAGGGTACCTGTAGAGATGATGAGTTTGGGTTTTGCAATCTTCCTTTATTTGTGCAACCTTTTAACCACAGGGTTTGAGTACGTGCTTGCTTTCAGGTATTTGGTGAGAGTACATATACACACACGTCAGATGCTTTGCAGCTTCTTCGTCAGTCAGTGTGTTTTACAAGTATGACAGGGCTGTCAAAGTCAGTATTGCCCAGCTCCAGTCAGCACAGGCATTGCTCTGGGTACTTTATGAACATGCAGTAAAAGGAAGTGATTTCTGCCGTAAGAGCATTGAAGACTGACGTCTGATGTGTAAGATGGGTCACAGGCTGCTACAGAGACCCACGTCTGCACAGAGAGAGAGACTGCCTCTGATTCCTACTACAGATGTGGTTTAGCAGAGGTGATCTTCGCCATGACAGAATCAAACTTTGAGGTCAGTTTCCTTGACCCAAAATATTCTTTTTGCTATTTCCCCACTAGTAAATTTTGTATTTTGACATAATCGGGAAGAAGAGAGTCAGTCCTTTAACGCACCTCTGTGTATTTTTGGAATTGGCACTGAACAATTATGCCTCTAAAATCATTGGACTAGAAATCGGAAATACCAAGTTAATATTGCAGTATTTTAAAATTGAAATAAATTTCACCGCAGAGTCGCTATTGCCAGAAGTCAACATAGATATTACATTTTAAGCAGGATTTTTAATTTAACTAGGAGCTCGAGGAGAAGGGAAAATCAAAAAGCAACATAAAGTCACAAAGTTACTGAGGCACAATGGCACCTTTCTGAAGAAGCATCAGCTTCACTCCCAATGCACTTGGCAGACCCGCAAGTCTCTTTAGCTTCCACTTGGAAAAGGTGGACGTCCCACTAGGGCAAGTGTTCTTAGGAAGCAAAATCTCTGAGAAACCCAGGAAAAGCAGTGAAACATGGCTGTGCTTTCCTGGTTTAGAATAGAGGAGAAAGTATGCACTGAAAGTAACAGCTTGCCAAGCTTAAGAAACAAACAAACAAATCTGTTCACATGAAAAATCTGAAGGAGAAAAACCACATTTTGAATTTTTCAAATTGTAGTGCATTCGATAAGAATTATTCTTAAAATGTGAGCTCATTCTTATTTTAAATTTATTATATCTACCTTGCATATCATTATGAAGGACTTAGGGCTTCTCGCAAGCAAACAAAACCTGAGGCATGAGGTATTTCCAGAATAAACATTCCATTTCAAAGCAGCATTTATAATGCTACCACAAGAGCTTATCAAAGAACCTTCAAAAATAAAGAGTTATCTGAAGTCAAAACCAGGTATTGACAAAGAGTTTCTGTATTAAAAATTTCAAAGATCATGAAGATTACTCAGTAAAACAATTTTAACAAGAAACCATTAAGCCTTGCAAGAATAACACTTCCACCTTGCATCTTTGAGTCTAGTCACAACACGGAGTTTATTCTGGGTATAAAGAGAAGGAATATTAATACAAGTCGTAACTTCCAAGGAAATTTTGGGTTATTCTCATTTCAGAGTTCCAAGAAGACTCCACAAAATACACCCATTAATTAGTTACGGTAGTTGTTTGAAATGGCAAGACACATCACTAACAATGCAACCATCCTAAATAGTTTTACAACTCCCTTTTGAATGGCACATGGCGTCTCCATGAATGGAACATAAACTCAATGGCCCCTGTTAGTGCCTAGACATAATTGCTTCCGAATTGAATATATCACCTTTAACTGCAATACCACAATGGTTCCAACTAAATTAATGGAACTGTCTCTTGCATTGTACTTCTGAATATTTTGTAGAAACTACATAATATGATAAGTGGAGAAAGATTTATGAGGTTAACATTTTGCATATTCCTGCAATCAGCCCAGCTGTCAACTCTATCCACTGTGACATGAGCCTCTATGAAACGTGCTTCAAAATAAACACAGACAAAACGTCTGGGGAATCTATGCATTCTGAAAAGAAACTGGATTTAACGGAAGACCCAAAAACATTCAAATAGGTCATCAGTTTTAAGAACACACAAATATTTTAAATATTAAATATTTGAACTATAATAGACATGTATCACACATGTGCAAAATATTACGTATATAAAATAAATAGTATTTATTTATGTACTTATCCTGAAACCTCCTGGAGGAAGAAAAAGTCAAACACATACACATTTTTATACAAATCTTGCATGAAAATAAGAAAAAAGTGTGTGTGTGTGTGTATGCACATGTATTTTTGTGTGCATGCAGAAATATATAAAGAATTTTCAAAAGTACTTTACAATAGAACTCAAAATAAGCCACAGAGTACTTCACGGTGGTACATTCAAGTGTGGGAATATTGTACATGACTTCTTAATGTAATCTCTACTCTAACACAGCAGTTTGCACATGTAACCTGAAGGCCATACAACACCACACACAGGTATGAACGGAATCCAGTGGTACTTCCCATGAATGCAGTCATATTTAGAGATCTACTAATTGGAAATCTGAAGTAAGTCAACAGCAGGATACTACCACATGCAGCAGTATTCAATAATGATAACAAATGAAATGCTTCGTTCTCACCCTTCAGTGGCACTTCAAGGACTTTTACTGTCCTGTATTTATCTCCAGAAAGAGAAGGCTCCATTGACACCTCAAAATTTGCATGACACATATAAGGGTGATAATGCACAAACTCAGTCTTCTTGATGAAAAACAAAGACAAGCTTCGTAATACTAAGAGCATTCTCCTTAGCTCTTAATAACAAAAAACAGGGAACATACTATTCTGTTGGAAGAAGACTCGCTTTAGTTACCTCAGGAAATGAAGTTACATCACAGCACCAGTTATTAACATAAAAGGACCAACAATCAACCTGGAGGTATGATAGCTTTGACATGATTCATCATTATAGCAGGTAGCAATCTAAAGTTCCACCAACCAAGGAATACCAGAACCTAGCTAAATTATGCACTTCAAAACACGCCCAGAAAAGTCTCATCTCCTTCCTGACCATCAGTAACAGCTTTAATAAGTACATGTTATAATGCCTTCTCTATGTACTTCGTGGTCCTTTACTTTTATAGCCCATAAATGGTATTATTTCATGATAAATTACATTGCAGTTCTAAAAAAAGAGAGAGAGAAAGTGCACCGTAGCATGCACATTAGTTTTGCTGGTTTACTTATATAACAGTATTTCCAAAATACTATCTGTATCTGCTTACTGGGGCAAACAGAAGAAACACCCCTAGCACAGAAAAAACAACAGTAAAATAGCCCAGAAACCACCTTTGTCTCAGAGGGAGTTGCACTGAGGAAGGCCGGTCACCACAAAGTTCTTCCTGCACGCTACAGAAAACGTCTATAAACATCCATGACATGCTAGTCAGAAATATCTATTTCTAAAAAGACTCAGCAGATTAAATAAAAGGGACTGCAATCATTATATCAAACAAAAGTTTCAGGGTGTTATATAAACGAATGTTTAAAGACAAAACTGATACTGAAAACTGAAGGAAACCAGAAAACAGAGTCTCTAAGGATGTCCTTAGAAATTCGTAAAATATGAACTGAATGACCAAAAAGGGATCACATGAAATCTCTGGATTCAGTCTTCTGAGGAAAAAAACAACAACAAAACAAACCCATGAGCAGTTTTAAAACAGACTTCGTGCAGTTCAAAACCGCCAGAAATTTATGGGGTAGCTCCCTCTCCTGGATCACCAAACAACGACAATTCAACTTAAATGACATGATGCAGAACTTGTCTAGTAAACACCACGCTGCACTCGTCTGGGGTTTTGTCATAAACCACCGGATGATCACTCAGTGACCGATTAAGATACGAGCTCCTGATCATTATTTTGAATACAGAGTTTATATTCAAGTAGCGTACTAGGAGAGAAATGTGGCTGAAACCCCTGAATAGTTTGAGATCATTTTGGAATTCTTTCATTAGAAAGTACAAACACGCAAAAGAAAAGCTATTGACTTCTGCTTTAAATCTCTCTACATTTTACTGAAAAATGCATTTTACTGCATTTACAGAAATATGAATGTTAAAAACAGGCCACCGTGTGGCCATCAACATGATTTCTGAGTTTGTATTTCCAGAAGTTAAGATTCCGGGTTGTAATTCTTGAAACAGGAGGATCTTATCTTTGTGGAATTTCTGTTGGTTTTGACAGGCTCGTACGGAAAAAAACTGCACAAAAGGAAAAAAATCTCCACCCATCACCTATCATAAAATGGTATTGGAAAGATCAGAAAATAGGTACTCTCTAGCCGTATATAAAACTCAGCTCCATAACAAGCTTCCACCCTGGCTTTCAGACTTGACCTATAATAGAAGAGGAGGCTTTGTGAAGACCTGGTGATTTTTCTGCATCTCAGCTGGAATCACAGGCAATTCTGTACTCTTTAAATTTTCCATTGCTATTCAAGCTGAATGATAATGTTTGACTTAAATACAAAAATTAGTCTAAATTAGTCCTGTGGCCCCAATAAAATCACTGTTTACTTCAGCAGTGTTATTATTAATAACAATATTAAATTATTGCCTATTTAATGAGAAAGGAGGAGCGCAAAAGATGTCCCTGTTAAATTTTGGACTAGGTAACTTGAAAGTATGATTTTTCACTTGCTTAGACCCGCATAATCAGGTGTACAACAGTGTGATTTCATCTTTCACGATACGTATACTGAGTGCATCTTAAAGGATGCAGCCAACTGAAACACCCAAGGAAATTCTGATCATTCAAGCACAGATAAAACCAAAATTGCCAGGAGTTATTTGGATGGAACTGAAAGGATCGAATAAAATAGTAAGCTTGTAGACCTGAAAATAGTGAGAGAGAGAGGGAAAAGGGCTAAGATTTGCTGTGCCAGCACCTGCTGCCAATGGCAGACTTCCAGTGACACAGAGGGAAGACCCCTTTGCGAAACTCTGCATCAGTCAATGGACTGAGACCCCCCCATGACCTCCTGCACAGAGAGGAGTTACAGATGGCAATGAGAAAGTAAAACCACAGCTGGGGAAACCCGCAGAAACTAGAAAACCTAAGTATGTAAGTAAAGATATTAAAAAGGGGCAGAGTGGAAGGAAAGAAAAAGGATCAATGGGAGATTAGAGAGTAAAAAGGCAATTGGCTGAAGACCACATCCTAGAAACCGAGATAATGAAGGCTGAAACTTCTGGTGTCAAAGAGCAAGAGAATGAGCTAAGCTAGTACAGCAGGTTAGAGGGAGTGAGCGGAGTCCTTGAAAAGGGCAGGAAAATCTGAAATCATAATTAAAATAAAGCTTAGTCTGTTTTTCAAGCTTAGTCTAAACAGCAACACCACTTCCCAAGTTACTGAGAAGGAGCTAGCATCTTCAGTCAGATATTAGATACTATTTCAGATATTATTATAATCAGATATTATTTATTTCAAAAGAAAATAATTAACAAAGTATTAAAGTACTTGTTTTAGGGCCAAATGACACTTAATGACTCTTAGGAGAAAATACAGTCTAGCACCCATATTAAGTTCCAATAGAAACTCTACAAAAGCAAGGATTTTATAAATCATTCCAATTAAATAATTTTAAATTACTTGATTAAATTAATGTATTCCATAAAAACTAAATCAACTCTAAATACACAAACTTAGAAAACAACAAATGAAAAATGTGAACAAGCCATGCACCTTTTCCTTTTCATAATAAGTACATATACTTTCCAGTATTTTGTTGTCATTCAAGATGCCTTTCTTATAATAATCTACAGAAATATTTGAATGAAGGAGTTTTACAAAACCCATGCCATGTATAAACAAAGACTCCATAAAGAGATAAAACTATCACAAAATGGATTCTTGTAGGGATCACTACAGGTAAAGATACCATACAACTAAACATAATTTCAAGATACCTTAATCCTTCCTCTTTGTCTATCATGCTGAACTCTTCATATCGAAACTTTACATCAGATTGTGCAGCAACAAACAAAAGTACCCACATTTTCCTGTAAAGAGTCATTTACTGGGTCTGGTCTTACACAGCCACATATAATGTCATAATGGGAGTAATGTATAACAATGACACTTTTCAGACAGAAGCCCTTTCCCTGCACTGCAGCAGCTCCCAGACATCAGTGAGAGTCAACCAACCGAACACCAACATAAGAGACTGTAAAATAAAGAGGGATGAAACACAGGGAGTTGCTGAATGTTTATTCAGGATTTATGAAGTTGGACTGGAATAACAGTATCATCTACATAAATGGCATCAAAGGGTACACACGAGCCCTGTGGCACACCTTGCAGTGCTGTATGCAAGCCAGCAGCATCCTAAACGTATACTGGGGTGAGACAAGGGGTGTATCAGTCCCTTCCAAGCACCTTGGTTTTCTGTGAGGAGACACAGAATTGTGGGGTGCAGAAGAGGCATGGTTCGCTTTACTAGATCTCCAAAATGGAAACCTGGGAGCCCAGAACTGTAAATCATACCCCTCCAAATAAGGCCTCTTGGAAATACAACATCCATTAATGGTGACCATACCTCGGAAGAAATGTTGGCAAACTGAAGTGTTAGGCAAGAGCTAACCGTGCCCTTTTATAAGAGACCATGGAAAAATCAGTTACTTTGCTCAGCCAAAAAACAGCTGAGATGCGAAAGCATCTACATATGGAGACTTCCTATTTAATTAGACTTTACTAATGAAGGCATGACTCACAAGGACATTGCTTCTGTTGTAAGCTTGTGCAATCACATTGCTTTTCATGGAATTAGTGTAGTAATGGAAGAGACAGTATTGAACCAAATCCTGACTTACTGTCTTTGACTGAACACTACAGTAAACAAAAAGCTATTGGAGGCAAATCTGACAGTGATTAAATTCATATTCATCAGTTCACAAGTCTTCTAGCTCCTTCAAATGGTACATTATTCAAACGTATCTTTACAACAAAATAATACATTATCCATCTTCTCAATAAATCTCTCTTCAATTAGAAATAAAAAAAGAATGTTAGAGCAGCATAAGGTAAGTAACAGTAAAGTTCACATCACGAGTCACAAGGTGCTAATGTTAACAGGGCTTTCGGTCACGCAAGAACATAAAGTTACAAAGTGGATGAAAAGAAAATTTACACTGTAAACCAATTCCAAGTCTCTGAAAAGCTAACCTTAAGAGTGAAAACTAAAAATAGGATTTTTTTACTCCATGTTTTCATTAACCATGTAACCATTAGTGAATGCAATGCTATCTAGAATAATGTAATGCCAGCTTAGAATTCACATAATAAAATATTTCAAATGTGTGTTAACTTATATAAAGTTTGCAAGAAATTAATGCAATTTGGAACTTAAAGCAAAGGGTCTGGAAGAAGCAGTCCTGTTAACAGATCACTAGATGTTGTTTGTCCAGCCTAAGATTTGACTTTCCAGAAGTCACAAGTAGTAACCGCTTAATAGATGACATTCAATTTCCCTAAAAATCACATCCTTAACTTCTGTTATTTCATTTTGCTAGCCTGTAAATGGATACTCTAATACTGTTCTTCATACAGCTTTTGTGAGACTGCACTTAATGTGAGCAAAGTGCTTTGAGATCTTTAGCATGAATAAACTATATTTTGGACTTAGACATTAATTATAGACGTAGAAATATTTGGAATGGGGTTTTGTTTCAAGGCAGCAAGACTAAATCAAACATGATTATCGTGGCTTTGATTGTGATGTTTTACTTACTATGCTCTATATTTCTTTGCATTTGAAAGATGCAATTTTGCTTTTCTGTTATGTAAATTAATGTTTTCCGTCTAACACATCTATTTTTTGAACAATAATAATTTTCTTTCCTAGTCTAAGACAGAAATGTTGCAGAGCACAATTCTGAAGTCTAACTGACAAAGTACTGCAAGGCCTCTGCATGCATTCAATAGCAAAAGCAGCAAGAGGTGCCCAGAGGACTCACTGAACTTAGAATATTAATATGTAAATGATTATCTATATAGATATACCCCTAGATAAATACATAATAATATTTAATATAGATTTAGTCCTTCCATCCATTGGTTAGGTGGTTCTAACCAATGCAGCTGCAATCACAACAGTTGTAGCCTTTCTGAAAAGTAAAAGAATTGCTATAAGGATAGGGGAAAAAAAGTCTACATTGGAAGTCATAGGAACAATCTTGTTTAAGCTAAGGATTCTGTTTGGTTATGTGTAATTACAGTTATTTTAGAGGCAAACTTCAGCAAAGGAAAAGGTTTGAACTTTATCTGAAAAACTGGCATGCAAAAGAGGTCAAGCCACCTGCCATAGTGGTCCTCTCTTTTAAATGTTGATTTTCACTTCTGAAAAGTGTGCTGTATGTGTTCCTAGGTATCAGTGGCATTTAACAGACATGTATTTTGAGAACTGCATGCCATATTTATATATAAACCTACTAACATAAGCAGGGTTTACTACCTGCAGATGACTTTGACTTTATGTGAACAAAATACACTGCTTCAGCCTGTTTCCTGTTCTCTGAATTTCACATATTCCCATGCTGAGTAAAGAAGAGCAAACACATAAGATTTCCATTTAAGTCATGGAGTAAAATTGGGCATCCATAAATTGCCAGTGTTAAAGAGAACAGAATTTAGGGTTAGCAAACTGATTTTTAAAATTGTGTGACAAAAGATGACCAAAATATTAAAGAAATAAAACACCTATCGAGAAGAAAATACTACCGTCTCAAAGCAGTGCTGAATGAAACACTGGTATTTACCCAGACAAATAAGGTTAAGAAGCATATTCTACTCATTCAAATCTTTAAATGAAAGTAAATGTCAATGTAAAGCTTGTTTTCAACTTTTATGATGCCTAAGAAATGCTGTCATTCACTCATTACACTCCCTCACACGGATGTAATTTCCACCCCCACCTATCGTCATCACATCTGGTTTGGTATGCAGTTTCACGAAAAAAAATAATCTAGGCACAAAATCACAACATATTTTGAGAAATGCTTTAGTATGCAAGTGCGTGTAATTACACACACTATTAAGTACACCTTGAAATATAAACCACCATAGAATAATTGGGAGTGGGGGGTGAAAATACTGACTCCTAATCCTTGATCAAGCTGAAGCTTACTATTAGTACACTGGGGTTTAAACCACTTCTCCAAACAGCAAAACACAAGACATAACACAAAACCTCACACCCCACAGAATCACAAACTATAAAGCTAAAAGAGACCACAAATAAGTGGTTTATCTACCTGCCCCAAGGCAAAATCTGTAGCTTTATCACTTCAACCCATGTTTGTGAAACAAACCTTGAGTATCTCAAGTGAGTGACTGTCAACCTACCCCATATATTCCAGCGCTTCACTGTTGAAAAGCTTTCCCTAATATCCAGCCCAAAGCCAATCTATTCCACTATGTCACTTTCCTCAGCATCGGAAAGTTGTTCAGTCCAGCTGAACTTGTGATCCATTTTAAGCCCTTACAAACAGTAAACGCACTCCCCTCAGAAATGCATAACACCAACAGACCAAAATGTTGAGATGAGGCACTAGCTCCACTTAACTGACTGAAAACAGACACTGAAATATGCTCATGGAGACTGCACACTACGCATCTGGCGTACTGGAAAATATAGGTCGACATCTAAGTTTAAATACTGTTCAAAATCATATGTGGTTCAGAGACACAGGGGAGACTTTCTTGCCCTGGCACCCATAGGCTGTTCCTTTTCTGATCACAGAACATTCAAAAAATCAAACTTTCCAGGTTACCTCTCTCTTCAAAGTTAAGGGGGAGGGGTAAAGAAGGCCAGATAACTTTCCAGCAGGTACTACACAGCCTCCCTCACATCAGTAGCCACCGATGCCAAGGCCAAGAGGACCAATGCCACTTGGGCCACTAGCTGCAAGACCCAGCTTCTCCCAGAAAAAAACAAAACCAATCGAGACACTTACACGAGGCCCAGCACATGCAAACCATTGGCAGCCAACCCCTGCCAGCCCACATTCCCTCCTGTGCTGGGCCCACGCGTCATCTTCACCACCCCGCAGGCCCCACACCTCAAATGGCTGCCACATTCTACCATAGCCGCTCTCCCACCAGTAAGCCACATTTCTCGCCATGTCGCCAGCCTGGAGAGTGTCCAAGGGTACACACCCCACCTCAGCACCCCTGTACTTACCATCAGAGACCTCAAACTCGGCTGCTCCATTGAGCTGGTAGAGGCACCAGTCAACTGCACTCTCGCCTGGGGGGCCACCAACTGGGCAGGGAGAAAAGGCACAGTCAGGTGGAGGCACCCAGGGCCGGCGATGGGGGGGAAAGGGCTGAGGAAGGAAGGGTTGAAAGGAGAAGACGGAGGCAAGAGGCAGAGCCAGAGGAGTGGGGATGAGAGATGGAGAATTCAGAGGGAACGGAGGGATAAGAGGGGATCAGGGAGGGCTGGGGGAAGGGAGAGCGTTTCCAGATACCCTGCTTGTGGGACATGTGTGTTGCCCTCCAAAAGGCGCCCAGTGCTCTGAACTGTTATTTGCTTTGCTCCCAGCGCCGGTAGCTCGGGGCGCCTCC
>NW_010199585.1:0-22192 GCF_000695765.1 Mesitornis unicolor
TATATATATAATATTTATATATATATTTGTGTGTGTATATATATACGTTATTATATATAAGCCTTTTTAAGAAGGCCTAAACTTTGGTCACAAAAACACTAGAGAAATGTCTCTCAGCAGAGGTCATCCTGCTGGCATCAGTGGTCATCTTCCCTTGTCAGATTTATTGCCACAAAAAATGGTCAGTCCAGAACCAAAAGAACTGAATCTATGGGAAAACTTGACAACAAGTTCAGCAGTGGTGTAGCTGCTGTGGGAAGGAGCATCCGTTGTGCTGAGCAGGGCTCAGAGGGCAGCACAGTTTGGTTTCACTTTTCCTTTTCCCCAAGGAGAGGAGGGAAAGTCCTCGGTTTTCAGTCAAAACAGCGCTTGCGTGCTCACAGCAACTGCTGGAAAACGGAGTTTGGGAAGTTTTTATGGTAGGGGAAGGATTAATGCTGCCAAAGAGCTGCCCAGGAGCTTTCCTGAGGGATGCTGAGACCCCAAGGATGGGGATGTTACACCCAGAGTAAATTCCCAGGAGCTTAATGGGTAGAAAACAACCAAAACCGGGGCTTCTAATACCCTGTCAGTCAAGTTGCCCCTGTGTACATGGCTGTTTTATTTTATATTCTTGCATAGCATAAACTATTTCCCCTTTAGAGAGCTGCACTCTATCCTATGCAATGCTTCTATCCACCTCCTGGTGTTACTGTGTAAAACAAATCTGCTTATTTTACTGCAGCTTTGCAAGGTTTAGAGGCAAAGAGGCATTGATCAGACAGGGTTTTATTCTTACTGCTTCAGTTTTTATTGTATTTGGGAAATGTGTTTAAAATGGAGAGTGTAAGGCTCTAGGAATTATCCAGAGGTGGGATAAAATGCTGTGATGCTTTTCTATTTAGCTTATAAAAAGGATTGAGGGGTGATTTAAATGTAGTTGCTTTCCCATTCAGGGAGAATTTAGGTATTGAAGTCTTTTTAGTCTGCCAGAAAATGCACAGTATTTCATTGGAAGTTGAAGCCACACAAATTGAAATTAGAGACTGGGCACATTTTTAATGCCATTTATTGATGATGATCTGGAACAAACTGCTAAAGGGCAATGAAGATACTCAAAGGTTGAGAATCTATTACTCCAAGAGTAAATGTTTATTAGCTGAACGCTAGCTTAGGCTTAGTCAATCCCAAGTGTATTATTCAGTGCTATGGATGGCTGATTGAAGTTGAGTCTTATAGTACACATAATACCAAATTAAATATTTTAGTATGCTTTTCTGAATATAAATTCCACGGCTGTTACCAAGCAAATATTACCTGGGCCAACCTTGGCAGAAAAAGCTTTGAAAAGTTCTTGTATTTCTCTTCCTGGTCCTGCTTCCTCTTAAGTTATGGCTTTGTTTTATACAAATACTTGTACATAAAGTGTACAAATATGTTGAACAAGTGAAGGTTTTTCTCAGTGTAGTTCACAGGAACTGATGATGCAGAAGATGAAATAAAGTTCTTGTCACATCAGGGTTCAGCTGGAGTAAGGATTTATCTTTACAGAAGCTGCATATTCTGCTTGGTACTTAAATGTAGATGTGATGATGTGATAATGTAGCATTTCTGTGGCTAAAGAGTATTTAATTTTATCAGCTTTATCGTATCCATTTATCGGGATGCTTTGGGAAAAGATTAGCACTTAATGTCTTGAGTAATGACTTCTTGAAATCCACTTAGTTTTCTTCCTTCGTCCCCAATTCATCGAACAGCAGTTGTTGTTAATTATTTGTAATAACCTGTCCACGCGTCTGATTTTCTAACAGATGTAACGGATACTGAGCACTTATCGGAGACATCTGTAGATTCTCTTCTGTAGTTTAATATTGTAGGTCAAATTCCTTTACTGTGCCTTTGGGTCAGGGCAACCCACTTTGAAATATTAAGTGAGATCTGAGACAGATAATTGCTTTGATGGCCCTGCTTTTGCTGAGCTAAATTCTGTCGTATTTCTTGGAAATTATTATTATTAACTTGTAACTCAAGATCTCAATACATAAGCACTTCAGGGTGAGTTGAGCTCTCTCCATTAATTTTTTTTCCCGTGAAACATCAGAGTTCATAAAGTCGTAAAATCCTTTCTTCCTTCTCTACTCTGGCATCAAAATGAAAAGCCTGATGAATTTTCTGTCGAACTAAGAGCAAATTTAATATGCTTTGCTGTCATGGACTGAAAATGCTGTGGTTGAGATCCTGTCTGCAAAACCCTCTGTAACATGGGGGTGTTTTGTGTGTGAAATATGGGTCAAAATACTGCACCCCTAAAGGGAACAAGTCAGAGAGCACCCACTCATGCCCAACTGGTTGAACAGCATTAATCTCATTAAATGAAACCTATTATTCCATGCTTAGCTTCTAGGAATTGCCCATGAAGCCAAGCTGCCCTCGTTTTAAGGAGAGGCTTTCCCTGTAGCAAATCAGACCAGAGAATCGCTTCCCCGTAGCTTTGTGTTTGTTTAATCACAAACCAAATGGCGAAAATATTTGCTCTGTAGCATAGCAACAAATAAAGGGGCTGTTCCGCAACCTAACTGAAATTGATCCTTAAAATAATATAGCTTTTCCCATGCAGAGAGATGGTGTTGCAGGCACCTCGCTAAGTAGGGTAACGATGCTGCGCTTAGACATTGCAGAATAAACTAAGAAATAGAGGTGCAATTCCTTGCCGGTTCATCTGCTGCTCTGGTCCATGGCATGGGCTGTGTTGGTGTTTCTCGGTGCCTGTGCTCATGTTTCACTATAGCTGTTTAGACTTTTTAAAGTATTTTTTTAGCCTTACAAGCGTCTCGTACATCTCGTCACTGCAGCGCCGTGGTACCTGCTCTTTGTATATTCAAGGTACGGTTGGAGAGGATGCTGCCATAGGTTATCACATTGCTGTTACAACAAAAACTGGACAGAGCAGCTCTGATGCTCTCTGTAACCCTTTCTCCTTTTTTTCTTCTGCTCTTGTGGATGTGAACCAGCCCTGTGCTGGCAGCTTTCTGGCTCACCTCGGCCACTGTTGGTGTTTGGCGCTGTTGTGAGGGTGTTAACCAGGTCTAATTCATCATAAGTCCAGGGTCAGGCCACTACGCGTGGCTTTAAGGGCAATTTTCAAAAGCATTTGTCAGCTTGACAAAGCCCAGAGCACCAGCACATTTCTGATGCTTACCGTCATTAAATAATAGCTTGTCAGGAGGCACTGATGGGACAAAAGCCTTCCACAGCCATCGTGGCTTTGTGCTGTATTTTAGGATGGAGGCATAATCAGAAAGCAGATCTTGATTTCCTGTTTCTCATTGTAAATCATTTTGAGCTGGTCTTTGTTGGAAAAGCAGGGCTTATTAATGAACGGGCACACGTGAGGCTGGTGTGAGGGCTTTTCCTTCTCAGAATTGTATGATGTGCGGGGAAATTCCTTTTTATGGCTGGGGTTTAGCAGAAAGGAAGATGGGGAAGTTCCAGCGTATCAGAAAAGCTGGAAGTCTCGAATGCCAGCGAGCAGATGTTCTGCATCGGTCAGCAACAGCCCGGCCAAGGACAGAGTCCTTTATCAGTGACTTAAATTTCCTATGGATCTCCAGCTTGCCGTGGGTGTTAAATTGAAGGGTTTAATGTTTTCAGTGACACTTTTTTTTACACTAACTTTTCAGCTGGGGCTTTTTTAAAGCCAGCACAGGGTTTTCACTTTGGAGCCATCTCTCTTCCATTCCTGACATTTAATATGCGTGGACTTTTGATACTGTTTTTTTATCTTTATTCTGTTTTTTACCTGGAAGCTTATAGAAATGAAATGGAAACAGGTTTCTTGCATGTCTAGAGAAGTGAATTTAAATTCTAGCTAAAGCATCTTGTATAAACTGAGGCTGGGATGCTTTTTGTGCAGGCAGGTGTTTTCACTATTTCCTTGGGCTCAGCATGATTTTGCCACTGCTGCAGCTCACATAGGTGCAAGGTTTTTATCAAGCCCTATAGATGTAGGGGTTATTGCTCAGGTGAGCAGGGTGGGAAGGGAAGAAAAGCCTCTATACCTGACCTGCATTTTCAATCACTCATTTAGAGCCTGTGCCCAGAACATGCAGTGAGCAGAACATTTTGTAATGTAATTAAAAACTTTCCTCCCCCATCAAACCCAATTACTGGGTGTTCACTTCATGTCATGCTCCTTTTAATTTCTTTTATGAGGTTTGATGTAGCAGAAGCTGTTCAGGACCACTTTTTTTCTACAAAATATATAATGGAATAATTCTTTTTAATGGGTGAAAATCCTAACTTTATAGGAAAAAGTGCTTGGTATTTTCATAGGATCATTGAATGATTTGGGTTGGAAAGGACCTTAAAGCTCCTCTGCCATGGGCAGGGACACTTCCATCAGCCCAGGCCTCTCAAAGCCCCATAGCCTGGCCTTGGACACAAAGGAATCTCAGTTTGTCTTTTTGCTTTTTTCCTGAATGAAAATCTAAAACTTTCCATTATAAAAATAAATAGTGGGGTTTTTTTTTCTGAAAGCTTCCTGTTTTCGTTCTTATCTAAGCTCCCTTTTCCATAAAAGGTTGGACCAGATCATCTTTTGAGGTCTTTTTCAACCTGGGCTTTTCCATGATTTCATATTGGCCACAATTCTCCGTTTTACCTGAATGTGTTAATAGCTTTGATCAAGGCCAAATCAAGGCCTCTTCTTTTCTTGTAACTTACCCGGTTTTATGCTGAAATAATTAATTTGGAGGTAAAGTAAATCAGCAGCACAGATGTCTTCCTTGCTCCTTTCCGTTACTGGGGTTATTTGCTTTTCCTGGGCAGCCTTCAGCAAGGACTGGCATTCACTTGTCACAAAGGGTGAATTTACCGCTCTGTTTTGTGCTGGAAATCCGGCGAGGTGCAGATTTGCAATGAGTGGGATTCCTGCATTTCCTGGGGTTGATTTGACAGGAAACTCCGTCACTTACTGCCGCTCTGTTACATCGGATTGCTGTGTGAACCCAAATGAACCGGAGTGTGAAAGTGCAAGCTCCGAGTTCAGGATTAATAAACCAGCTTTATCTTATTACTGTTTGCTGCGTTCTCACCCACCACGTTTACTTTCTTAGATTGCAAAGCAATTGCTAGTATGGCAGTAATGGACTGCTGTTGTAGCTTTTCCTCTTAACTTTAATGCAAGAAGCAGATGAAAGCTTTGGTCCCTCCAGCTGCTTGATTGCGCTAAATAACTATGATTTATAGAATCTCATATTCCTCTGTCTGTTGTCTTAATACTAGCTTAAAAGTAGTAAAAATCTAGAGGTAGGTTTAATGTTTTATGCTGAGAGAAGAGGAATCCAATCATTTAAGCTTCCCAAGTGTTTTGTCTAAGCAATAAAAGTGGTCAGCCAGTGATGCAGGGCAATCTGTGAAATCCTGTTCCCATTCCAGCTTTGTCATAGAAAACAGATTTGGAAATGACAGATGAGGATGGAGAGCTCTTTCCTACCCCCATGTTCAGCTGTAAGAAGTAACTCTTAGTGCAGGTAACTTTGCTGGGGCCACCTGTACAGTCATTGGTCCTGAACAAACAAAAATTTCCCAGATTCCTGTAAGTATTTTTGAAAAAACTAAACGTTTTTTCTTTTGTTCTGATTCTGAATGTGAAGGTGGGAGGGCTGCTGCACCCAAGGCTGACGTGAGAGGTGATCAGCAGCTCTTTCTTACCCCCCTGTTCAGCTGTAAGAAGTAACCCTTAGTGCAGGTAACTTTGCTGGGGCAACCTGTCCAGTCATTGGGAGATTTTCGTTTGTTCAGGACCAAATTCCTGTAAGTATTTTTGAAAAAACTAAACATTTTGTCTTTTTGTTCTGATTCTGAATGTGAAGGTGGGAGGGCTGCTGCACCCAAGGCTGACGTGAGAGGTGATCAGCTCTTATCAGGCTCCTTCCTGCCTCATCTTCCCATCAGGTTTTACAGTTAACCGTACCCGTGATGGTTACTGGAATGCTGCAGGGCAAGGGATGTCCCAAGGCTCCCTGGAACTCTGTAGAGTTAAAGAGAATACAATAAATTGCATCTGAAAACATCCACTTGGGGAACTGTAATGATTCTACGAATGTCAGTAGGAGGAAAAAAAACTAATAATAAAAAAAAAAATCAGTGCTGTGATGTAAGAAGCCGCTGGCAGCAAAACCCTTTCTGAGCAGGGGAAATCTAAATAGAAGCCGCTTGTTAACCTTGTGCTGCTTTCTCGAGTGTTTCCCAGAACATCCCTTGGTGCTGCTGACTTTCTGCCAGGGCACCAGCTGTGTGCATGGTCCAGCCCTCCCTCACCATCCAAAGTGTGGTGTTACCCAAAAACCACCCTCTGTGTCCTCCTGGGGGCTGCCAACCTTAATTGAACAGCACTTATTTGAAGTTAAAAGTAGTTTGTGTGACAATAAATGCATATATGAAAAGAATTCCTCTTCTTCTGCGCTTTTTTCTACCTGGAATGTGTTTTTATCTTTTGGTAATTTATGGGAAGTTTGTCACATCAGCACTCAAAAGATGCAGATCTTAAGCTGGTGGGGAGCTCTGCATCTTTATGGGAATCAGCAGGGTGAAAAAGGCTGACTCAAAGTGTAGCAAACTGACCATGAACTTTAAGCTAAGCTCTTCAAGTAAAAACAATTGGAGCTTTCTCCTTTCCCTACAAGATAAAATAGAAGCAATATTTTCGGAAATTGTCATGGGAGCTCGAAAAACCTGTGTGCATTTGTAAAAGGCTGCTGATAGCTATACGGGGTATTTCTTCTGCGGTTTCTCCTGAATTGAATTTAATACCTCTCTGGAGGCAACCTGCTGAGCAAGTGCTGTTACAAACCATCCAGCACATGATGTGATCCTTGCAGAGATGATTCCCAATAAATACAGCCCATGAATTTCACCTTCCATCTCTGCCAGCACCTTTATGTTGGAAAATGGAGTTGTTTAACTTCATGAGGGTGACACTTAGGATGTGTTTGGGTCTTCATTTCCAAGCTGGTTGCATAGAATTATGATTACTTAAAGGGTTGAGTAACGTCTTAGTTTAGCAGCATTGATATTAACACTAATAGGTCATTGAATTCCTATGGAAACCCTGGCAGCACCCATTTCACCCGGTAGTGATTCATTAGCTGTGTAATACGGTTCCTGCAAACAAGGCAACGAGGAAAGCTGCCGTGTTTTCATTTAATAGCGGCTTTTAATTTACTGGAAGGAGTTGTGATCAGAGTCAAACACCATGGGATAATAGCAGTGTTCTCCGTCAATGCTGGTAATGTTTCTCTTCATGCATAGATAGCTTAATCATCTCGTGCTGTAAGGGATTAAATGCACCAGGAAATTCCTCACTGGTTTATTTTCTTAACCTTTTCCCATCGTAGACAAGAGTTGGGTTTTAAATGCAGACTGCAAAAACCGATGCGTGCTGTGAACACCAGCCCAGCCTGTGGATGTCCCCTCATTGCAGAGCTGATGTGAGGCCACTGTGGTGACCTGGATGGGGAAATGATGATGCCATCCATTCAGGATAGACAATTAATTATCAAAAAGCTGTTTGACTTAAGTAGGTCCTGGCAAGTCTAGAGAGACACCTCCAGAGGATGGATACTTCTATTTTAGGTGATTATAAATCTGTAAGTTGTGATAGTAAGTGTATCTTTGATAAAGGGACCAGGAAAGATAGTCATAAGCGTTTGCTGCAACACTTTGTGACTCATTTTCAGCTCCAAAATTACTTCTTCAGCCTGTGCGATGGAAAATGATGGGTGCTGCGTGCCAAGGAGCTCTCGCCTCTTGTTGGAGGATTTGCAAAGGTGGGAAGATTTGGAATCGGTCACAAATTTTACATGTAATGAAGAGCTGAGGTGGTGGGGATTATCAGCCCCTTCATTTTCCTAAAGCTGTGCCTGGGGGACAGAGGTGCAGCCTGGAAAGCACTGCCATGGTCTTCCTTCTAGAAACTTTTTTCAGCTAAAAAAAAACCCCCAAACATTCACAAAATGTGCATACTGAGAGTTTATTTGTCCAGAGGAGGTGGTGAAATAACAACAAATGTGGACGATGAAGCATGAAATATATAGAAAACTGCTACTAAAGACTACACATAGCAAATGTATCACTCTGCTCTTGCAAGTGAGCAGGTTTGTGGTCACTGATACCTTGCAATTTTGCATTAGCTTATTGTACACCACTTGTTATGGGAGTGCACATAGAAAATACTGCAGTTGCTATTATAACAAAACCAACGAGAAAATACCTTTCTGGAAGCAGCAATGGAGCTTGGTTTGCCAAAGCCTCACAAAAGCCTGAGGTTTCCTGCAGGTGATGACATGGCAAGAGTTAAAATTGAGGAAAATCTTTGATGCCAATTGATGTAAAGGAAATGGGCTGAGTGACAGATGCGTGAACAAGAAGTTCAGAATGATTGTAATGGAGAATATAATTACTGATTTGTCAGCTGTATTGAGGTAAAAGCTGGAGAAAATATTAAAACGAAGGGGTTCAAACTGCATCCTACCGAAATTGGTAGAGGCTGGTGAAGTTCCCTGACCTGCTTTGCCAGCCCATCCCAAGCTGGCAGCAGTCTTTTCATTGCAGTCGGTATGCTCGCTCATATCCCTCTTCAGAGCTGAATTAGTCAATTAGTTGAATTAGCGAATGTGCAAATAAAAATAGAAGTTTTTAAAGTTGTGTGCGGCAGCCACTGGTCTGGATGAAGTAAACCGATTCTGACAATTAGAGTAATTATTTGGCTTGCCCAGTCCCTTCTCTACTTCCAACTCTTATTCAGCCCTTGATGGTATCAGATAATTTCCTGAATGAAACAGCAATTCTGCCTCAATAAAATATTTATGATTGCGTTGAGTGTTTCCTCATCTCTATTTTGAACTAGCTTTTTCTTTGTTTGTTGAGATTCGTGTTTCTCCATGGCTCTGGGATGGAGAAACCAAAACCCGACTTGTTACAGGAGTGATGTGAACGAGCTGACTTGGGATGTTTGAAATGGTCATTGAGTCTCTTTCAGCTCTTTTTTTTCCCCTGAGTAATACCCATTTGCAGATGCTGATTCTCATCTTTCATTTTTCTAGTGAATGAACCCATGGTTAAGAACTGACTTCCAAAAAGCAGATAATTTGTTCTTATTTTCTACCACCATCCTTGATTCTTATTAGCTGATTACAGATGATACCTTTTCTCTTCCTTCCTCAACATGAAATTAAGTTGTAGCTGTGAATTTTATCTTTAAAGGTAACGTTTGTCTTAATCAGCCAATTAGAAGTCCATTGCTGAACTGTAGTAACTGAGAATATAAATGTAAGCATGACATCTGAGTTGCTGCCAGGACTATTTCTTCTGGGGTTTATAATTATTATTATTCATTTAATAGCAGGCTTGTGGCCAGCTCACTGGCATTGACAATATGTGGTGTTGTTTATGAAGGTTAAAATGGAATTGAACCTCTGTAAGGTGTTTTCTTAATGCTTCTTTCATAACCGGTGCCAGGCAAGGTGACTAAATCTAATACACCATAAGAGTTAAAATGGAAAATAAGCATCTCTGGCTTAGCTGAACCAGTCCGAATGGCTCTGGGTGGGAGGCAGCTCGTGCTGCCCTGTGGGTTCCTTGGTTGGTTTGGAATAAGAGACCAAATGCACATATTACAGCTTGACATTGCTCCTTTGCTAAAATGCTACTTGCTCATTAAATGCTCACTGAGTATCTCCACAGGTGGTGGTTTGTAAGGTTTTGAAATAATGGAGGATTCAGAAGAGAAATTGGGCTCAGTAGCAGCATCATGCCAGTCATCAGTTAAAAAGTGGGATAGATTCTCCTATAGGGAAGCAAATATTCCCCTTGTTAATTTGGAGGTCTCTTGGAATGCATAATGAACTTTGGGAATGTCTTTTTTTTTTTTCCAGAGCATCCTGCCTTGCACAGGAATAAGAAGTGAAATTGGGAGTGAAACCTATCAATTTTTTTCTTAATTTCCACCTTGCTCCTTCATGAGAGGTGAGGGAGTGGGCAATATGTGATGCCTTGCCAAACTTGTAAATATTTGCAGTATTGCAGCAATTGTAATTTCACAGTAGTACAACCCATAACTTGGCTGATTGATATCACTGCCCCATTCCTGCATTGAATTTGGGTGTGTGAAGGAGCCCTTTGTACCTTTAGAGTTCGGATGTTGAGAGTGTGGCTCTCTTTTAAGCAGTGCACTCCGGGCACTGATCTCATCCAAAATGTATGAGCAGAGCAGAAGTAAAGGGCACAGCAGGCGTGAGTTGTAAAGGGGCTGCAGCAGGGTCAGTCCAGCTACCTGGCTTTTATCTTTCCTTCAAGTAAAACCAAAATGAAACGCCCCTTTCTTCCCCCTGAATCTACAGGAGAGGGAAGGCAATTTGAAAAGTAATTTTTTTTTGTGGTTTACTCTTTATGTAACTTGGTTTAACGGTGCTGATCGCCACCAATCCTGCACTGGAGAGAGGAGGCTCAGCTGCTAAGCTGCCGGAGTGCAGGGGATGGCTCAAATAATTAAACTCGCAAGCCTATAATGAGTTGTGCTGTAATTTTATTTGGGTTTAGAGTTGAGACACATCTAGGGAGGCTCAGGAAAAAGTCAGATAGTGGTGCAGGATAAGGATAAAGCCAGCCCCACAGTCACACTCTCACCAGTTTAAGGCATGCAGCTCCCAGTCCCGTTGGAAACATCTGGGCTATTTCCTAAGCTGGGATGGAATGGAGCAGGGGTGGGGTGGGTGCCAGGGGCTGACCCAGATGCCCAGTGTTAGATAAGGGCAGCATGCAAGGCTCTGCCTGACCATCTTTTGGAGCAGGTCACAGCTATTCTATTTTATTCTTCCCAAATTTTGCTCTCAGTCTGCACACAAAGCTTTATCACAGCCCGTAAGTTTTCCTCGGGCTGTAATTCTTTCATTCTGTTGCTTATCTATTGTCACCTTTTACCTCCGTCCTCATTTATTTGTCTCCTTTTTGGTTTATTTTTTCCCTTCTGAGCAATCTTGCCATCCTTGGTTTGTTTTCATTGCAGCCTGCAAAAAAAAAAACCCCTGCTTTCTCGCTTGTGCTTGGGCACATCAGTTTTTGCTGACATACGGGATTCTCTTCCAAAAGTGCTCATCGGTTTGGGCAACAGCCCTTGCGTTCAGCTTCCTCCCCTGTGCTTGAAGTCTCTTCTAGCTGCCTTTTATTTTATTAGTTGGATTTTTAATAAAAAAGAAAGATAAATAGGAATCCAGCCATGTATCTTCTAAAGCAGTTTTCTTGCTGATATTTCAGTTAAGTACTGGAGAGTATTCCAACTTTGGCATCTTTTTCTACATTAATCCCCAAATGGCAAGCAGCTCTGGCTCTGTACAGCCTCTTCACAGACAGCTGGAGGCCAGCGTGGGTATGCGGTGCCTGAGTCATGGTCCCGTACTTCGTGATAGGTGCAAGATAATTATTTTTATTAGGAGTGTGGCTGGTTATTTACCTCCACTTTGGGCTCCTAAATGCAGCGCAGGTGCCTTCTTCTTGCTGACCAAGCAAAAAGGCAGTAACGGTCCCAAAAAGCTCAGGAGCTGAAGAATGGTGCTAAGGTGACAGATGGCTGGGGCAGATGTGGGAACACATGGACACAAGATGCAAGTTCTGTTGCTCTTCTTACAGCAATCCTCAAAAATGCATATTTTCTCTTTATGGGGGGGGGGGGAACTGCCAGAAACTGCAGTAAATTCAGATGCATTTAGCAAAAGGGATTTTTTTTTGCTCCATAGTTATAGATTTCCTATAACAGGATCAAAACCCAAAGTACCTGCTGCAGCCATCTGCAGGTAACCTCAAGCAGACACTTGATGCACTCTTTATTGAAATACTGATGATTGTTTTCATAGACTACAAGGTAAGAAATGCAAAGTGGAAGGTAGAGTCTAGATAGTGAAAAGTCATGGAGCATCAGCTCATGGGGGGATATTGACTCTGATGCTGTGACCCTGCCTCACCTGGGGAGAGGTTGATGGAGATGCCCTTGAATTTGGTGGGACGTCTCACTGGAGCAGGACCACGAGTGAGCAGGGAGCTGCAGGACCATCACTTCTGGCTTTAAATTTTGAAGAGGCCTCAGTGCTTATGAGGCTGTGACCACCATCAGCTCAAAGAGCATACGCTGTTGGACCTCCTCTCAGCTTTATCAGAGAGGGACACAAGGCTTTTGGTACTAGGGGCATCATAAATTAAGGGGGTGTTACAGCACCAAACCACCTGACAGGACAGGATATAATACAGATGTGAGGTAATTTTCCTACTTGCACATCTATTTGGGAGTTAACTCTTTCCTTTCTGCATGAGATGCCACTGCCTGATGACTGCTATAGGGCAATGCCTGCATTATTTGATGGTTTAACCTATTCCTATCATAACAGGAGAGCAGACTCCCTGTTACAGATGTTGTACTGCAAAGGCTCAAGAAATCCATCACTTCTGCCCCCTGCCCTGTGCCGGGAAAGCCGTTTGGACTCTGAGATGATAAATATCAAAAATAAAGTGGCTTTTCCTAGTTGCCACCTTCCACTGCCTATCTGCATGTAAAAGGTTATTTGTAAGACTTGCTCCTGCTCCAGGCTGAGGGTGATGATGGGTGTTAGTAAGAGTTGTAAGGAGGGTTTATTACTGATTTTAGTGAGCTGAGTGGCTGCCTTTTCCAGCATCTGATGGCTCTTCACAGTCAGTCTCACCACCAGTTGTGTCCAAACACAGCTGCAGGTTACCCAAGGGCCGCAGTACCTTATTTTATGTCTTTTTTTTTTTCTCAGCCACCATGGGGCTGGTAGGGGCCGCATGAAGCAGTGGCTGCGTGGTGGTGTTGTGCAGGGATGGATGAGAGTAGAGAACAGTGGGTTTTAGAGCCAATAATGGCTTTTTTGGAATCCAAACAGTATTTTTCCATTAAATGGTTCTTGTCTTTAAACTTATAAAAGTTGTTGAATATAAGCAGAGATTCGGAGAATAATTTGAATCTTCTAGTTCTCTCAAAACCATTTGCAACACAATGTATCTAGCCACATTTCTAATAATACTACTTTAAACAATGTACGATGTGTTCTGTTTGAAATACCGGGGAACATCAAATTGGGTTCTATGAGTCTCATACAAATACAAGTGATAAAGAGACAGCAGTCCAAGAGAACACCATTAGCAAAAGGCATAGCTTAGAGAAAGCAAAAAAGGACATTTAATGGTGATTGCAAAACCAGCCTCCTATTAAAAACATCATTTCCAATTAAATAATCAGAATTTACTTTGTGGCATGCTGAATGAAATTATTAGAAATGGCTCGGTAGTACTTGGTCTTTTTTGTTATGGGAAAGTATACTGATTTGGTGCCAGGCTTCAATTAACAGAAATAAGCAGCAAGCCATGGCACCGTCCTTGCATTAGGATTCTTGTACTAATTATTTTCTAATTGGAAGCAAGGAGAAACTGTGCCATCACTGCTCGGATAAACATCCCACTTGTTAAAATAAGAATTGTAACTTCTGGACTCTTGGGTAAAAATGTAAATCTTGGAAACTGTAATGAAGCTCCCACTGATGACAATGTTCATATGTTAAATAGATGAAGGCAGAATTTGGCCCTTCTGCCCTGAAACATTTGCTCTGTCTTGGACTTCACACTGACTATTTGTGCATCTAAGACTGCTTTTTTTAATTAAAAGAATTAAATGTAGGGAACAATGGGGGCCTCAATAGATTTCACAGATTACTTGGCTTGGATACCTTTGAGTGAGAAAAACCTGGGATAAAGTCTCTTCTGTGCTAATAATTTTACTTTTCACAGGATTTCTCCATCCTCCTTAGTTTGAGATTGGTGTGATGGGGAAGGTTTGCTTTGTAGAGCTTTGAAATGAATGCTAGGACTAACCTTTAAAGGAAAAGCTGGTATAAAAGGCAATGACTTCACACCCAAGGAATCCAAATCACCTGCTGAGGCATTGTATTTCTCCCCTACGGTTGCATTCTGCTATGGGTAGGTTAAAGGCTCTACCTTTGAATGGAGCCTTCAGTGCTGAATGGTTTCGTTGTGCAGTTGAGGTTCCTTGCTGCCCGCTTGCCCAGGCTGGTGTTTGGTTTGGTTGAGTTGAGGTTTCCAGCCCTACCCATGACCTCTCTGATGGATTTATGAGTGCTGGGTCCTGCACTTCAGTCACAGTAATTCTATACAGCGCTACAGGCATGGGGACAAGTGGCTGGAAAGGACCTGGGGTGTTGGTGGCAGCAATGCCCATGAGCCAGCAATGTGCCCTTGAGCCAAGAAGGCCAACGCCATCCTGGGGTGGATGAGAAGGGGTGGTTGTAGGGCAGAGAGGTTCTCCTGCCCCTCTGCTCTGCCCTGCTCACACCACAGCTGCAATCTTGTGTCCAGTTCTGGGCCCTCAGGTCAAGACGGACAGGAACTGCTTGAAAGAGTCCAGCAGGGCCACAGAGATGCTGGAGGGAGTGGAGCATCTCCTGCTGAGGAGCGGCTGAGGGAGCTGGGGCTCTTGAGCTTGGAGCAGAGGAGACTGAGGGGTGCCCTCATTCCTGGGGATCCATTGGGAAAGGGCAGTGTCAGGAGGAAGGAGCCAGGCTCTGCTCTGGGATGGCCAATGCCAGGACAAGGGGCAATGGTCCCAAGCTGGAGCACAGGAGGTTCAAGCTGAAGATGAGGACAAACTTTGTCAGTGTGAGGGTTATGGAGCATGGCCCAGGCTGCCCAGAGAGGTTGTGGAGTCTCCTTGTCTGGAGACACCCAAAGCCCTGGCCGTGTTCCTGTGTGACTGCTCTGGTGATCCTGCTGTGGCAGGGGTTGCACTGGGGGAGCTTTCCAGATCCCTTCCAACTCCTCACATTCTGGGATTCTGTGACTCTTCTTACCCCTATCAGTAGCTAAATCTGCCCTGGTGTTGTCCTATGACACCATCTCAAAGCTTTGGATCACAGGTGCCTTTCTCCAGGCAGATGTGTTCTTCTGGAGATGAAAATCTATGTTTTCAGCCTCCTGTTTCATTGCTGCTTTCAGAAGCCCATCCAAAGATAAACTGAGCCAAGCAAAAAGCTCCACTGCCCTTAGCTGCTCCCTGCAGGTCTCCTCTAATGAGCTTTTATGGGAAATCAGGATCTTTTGCTGTTTCCCGGGTACCAAATCCCAGCGGTGGTTATGTGGTGTTCCTAGGACAGAGTGGCTTCAGCAAGCCTACGTTATAGCAGAAGAATTGGCCTTTTTGACTGTGCTTTATAAGTATTAATCCAAGCTCTCAGCAAGACGCTGCTGTGGTTTTGACTAGTCCCCAGTAACTTCAGGAATAAAATAGTCTTTGGCACAAAAATCGCATCTGCCAGCTCCTTTTGACAGATCACAACACAGTCAAGTCAATTCCCTGCGGTCAGTGGTGCTGCCATCTGATCCATGTGTTTCCAGCAGCTTTTATCTTTGTCAAGCTCCCTGCAGAATTCAAACTTTATGGCCACGGAGCTGAAAATGATTTCTTTCTCATGCTTTTTTTTTCCCCTCCACACCTGTTATGTTCAAACTTACTTTTCAATTTTTATTATTTTTTTTTGTCTAAAAGGAGGTGGGAGAGAGCAGAGGGGAGAGGGGGAAAATGAATCCAATTTGGCAAGGTTAATTTGTCTTTCTATCCTGCAGCCAGAGCAGGAAGGAAACGTCTTGCAGTTGGCTGCTGGCCTTTCTGGACCTGTCTGTTTAAAGTAAAATGTGATGACTTGGGCCACCCTGGGGTTCAATGCCAAATTTAAGCTGGTCTTACTGGGTGGCAAAACCAGAGGGGTGAGACATGGGGGCATTCTGAAGGGGAAGGAGGGACAAAAAGAAGCGGGGATGGATAAAGCAAGAGTTTGCTGTTACAGAATATAATATTCTGAATGACACAGCAATGTCCAAAAATGTGTATCATGCGGGCTGATTGAGGATTTAGTGAGATTACCCTTAATCTTCCCCAGTCAATAAAAAAGAAACAAGAACAGATCCTTTCTTCTTAGAAAGACAATGACATTTAGTGTGTTTGCTAGAGGTGGAAAATTGGCACGATGTGTTTCGTGTCATAATAACATTTAAATCTTCATAAGTTTAGACACTGAACTTTATCTGCTTTGCCCTGGTGCATGCATAGCTAGATAAGTTTTCCTGTAAAGCTCTGAAACTCCGTATCTGGCAGAGGCTTGTAAATCTGCCTGGTGATAGAAATAAACAGCATCAGTTCAGAGATGCTGCTGGTGTTCGTTGGAAAAGGCAACTTTAACCAGATAGAGGCTCTTTCTGTTTTGAGAAGTGATGAGCTGCTGCCTTGTGCTTTTGTGTTCCCTCACTTTCTTTTCTTACCTGTGTATTTTGAGTAGAAATGAAACTTGCTTGAAGCATCAATATTAGGGAAAGTCCTACTTGCACCCCATTTTTAGAGCTGGAATGGGGGTGGTCTCATGCTGAAGATGCTAAATTGGGCTGGAGGGACCTGGATGAAATTTCTTCTTCTGTCAGCACTTTGAGATCTCCAGTAGTAAAATGCTACGGTAGAGCTAGGCAGTCAGAATAATTTATCTCCACCTCAGATTGCCACTCCAAAATTGGTCATGCATATCTTACAACACAAGAGGCTGGAAGATTATTAAATACTTTGTGGATGTATGTGACCTCTAGGATTAAGCATTACTTCTGCAGTGATATTTCTAATTGGAAAGCAACAGCAAAACCTTGGCTGGTCTTGGCGAGACACAATCCAAAGAAAACCGTACTCATGTGAATGTTGCTGAACACCCCCCACTTGCACGCCTGTGATGATGGGTTCAGACATTTATGTGTATATATTTAGTTTATTTGCTTTTTTTTTCCAGGTTTGACTCGTGAATCCTTCAGGCTTGGATTTGGCAATCTCCTCCTTAGGTGTTTTAGCTCATATGTTGGGCTGGGTGCTCTGTCTTGCAGCTAAAATTGCCTCTTTTTCTGGTACTTGAAGAATGACGCTGCTCTGGAAAATATCACTTATTTTTCATAGCTATACAAAAGCTTGCTAATGGATATTTCGTAATAAATCTTTCTCTAAATAGTAAAATAGCAATCCTGCATGGAGGCTGGCTGTCACGAGCAGCATTTGGCACCGGAGTTTTGTTGCTTTTTCACCTTTCTGAGCGTTCATAAAAGTGTGTAAAGTTAGAGGGTGAGATTTCTTGTTTTTCCACCAGTGAAGGAGGCTGTTTGGTGGCGAAACATATATAAATATAGCTTGAGCAAAATCTTATGGTATTAGCGATTTGCCTCACATGGAAAGACATTATTTAAGTGGCAATGGTCTTATTTTCACCTTACTAGAAAATCCATCTGTCTCCAGTCCCATAAAAATACCCCAGACGAAAATGGAAAATGCTATAGATAGCAGCAGTTCTTCCAGGAAAATGTCAGCAAATCTGTTACCCTTCTTACCACTATCGTGTAAATACTAATCAATTTGGGATTTATATTGTATATAGAACAAGAAGAATATGGAAAGAAATGGGAGAGAATTGCAACCATTCTCATGAATTTCCTATTTTGCTAAAACCTGATGAGTTTGATCCCTGCTAGGAAAAGCTTTTAGACTCTATCTGTGGTTCTACTTGAAGAAATTTCCATTAACTTGGGTTGAAAGATTTGAGTTTGCATCAGCTCAGGGTTCGGTGTTCACTCTGTACGAGCGTGTGTACGCTCTCAGTAGTGCACTGGTGTAACTGGCTGGGAACAAACAGCTCTGCATGGCTTCACCAGCTCATATGATTTCTTTTAATGGACTTGGTTGCACTGCTGCAAAATTGAAGAATATACTTTGTGAGATTATTTTTTGATCCTGAACTCTCTCATGCGGGTAAAAGATGCCGTATATTGGAAGAAATGGTAGAGGTATCTAAGGAAAGAGCTGTCTTTGGGTGGGTGCATAACGCTTGGCCATCTGCCTGGCCCGAGAGGTGCGGTGCAGTGATGAAGTTGGATGAAATATGCTGACTCCTCAGCTTCGCAAATGATTTCTGCTCTCGACGCTGGGTTTTTTTTCCCCTTGCAATCCCAGCTGCGTACCGCTCCGTTGTCACAGATGCTTTTTGGCAATTAAACAAGCTGTTACTGCTCGCAGCAAGTCCTGGCTCCCCACTTCGAATTGGAAACCTTTACCTTCGAAATGGTTAATTACTCGGCTTCTCCCAATCCCTATGAGCTGCTTTTTTCAGGTTTTTTTTTCTAATTCACATTGCCATGACTGGGCAGCAGTAAATCAAAGCCCAGCTGCAGCTACTGATCTCCTATAACCCTTTTTTTCTCTTAGTTGTAATTTCAACTATAAGCTCAACAATAAGCCCATCTCTTAATCTCAGCATGAACAAATGGAAAATGGTCAAATGACGCACAATTTTAAGCTTCTTGCTGTATAAATTAGACAGAGTGCGTCAGTTCACTGGAATACTCTGACCTTTTCTCCTTAAAAATATTGGGGGGGGGGTGGAAGGAAGATCTGGGTTGAGCTCTAGGTTAAAAGTCTTCTATATTTACAGTGTGCAAGTGCCTAAGCATAAGGTACCAATATGTACAGAAGCTGGTGCTTAAAATACACGTGGAAATGGAAGCCAGGGCATATAGAGAGGAGTGCCAATAAAAGCCGGACTGTTACTAGCTTTCAGCAGCTAAATTTACTGTAGTATTTGTATAGGGTAGTATTTCTCATCCTCAAGTACAGTGAAGAGGGATATGCCAGCTACCTGAGGGGTTTAAAACCGAATTACTAATCATTTTAATCAGTGTTGTCCTCCTTTATTTTGGCTGTAAGGAAGGAGATTTGGCTCCGTTTCCAGCGGTGTGAAGCTATTTATTGAAGTGGAAGAAGGCAGAGCCGGGCTGGCTCGGGGCTGCGGGATGGGGAGCCAGGAGCAGCGTTCGGGAGCCTGTCAGCAATAAGCACTTGCACCATCGCGGGATAATTTGAATATTATTAATCTTGCTTAATGCAACCCGTGGCTGAGAGCGTTGAGCAAAGGGAGGTTATGAACTGATCTCGCTGTTGGAAAAATCAGCTGCTCCTGGCAGGGTTGTGGGAATAGATTTCTCCCCCCTCGTGGTGTTGTATCGGTTGGGTTTGGTTTCAGGTTGTTGCTGCTCTAGAGGCGATCCAGTCGTACAAAACTTGCTTTTTGTAAATTTGGCAGGTGGGTAATGTTTTGTGTGTGGCCATAAATCCGTAGATACATAGATAACATTTAGAAAAACAAGGATTTTTTCATTGTATGTCACATGGTAGTTAATTTAAAAGAACTACTTCTGGACAAGAGCTTTTTCAGAGTTTCCAGACTAAAATTCACGTTAATTTGTTTTAGAGAGAGCCTGTCTTTCAGACCGAGTGTAAAAGATGCTTCTCGGGTGTTCTCTCTGTGGCTTCTGCACCAGCCCCTGCGTGGCCATGCTCGGGGGTTGGCCAGGGCTTCATTACTCACAATCCTTAAGTTTTCAGTGTTTCCCTGAGGAAGGAAGGAATCTCTTCATATATCTGAAATGAAGCCAAAAGGACACTGATCCACTGATGGTGGCTTCTGACATTAACACTTCTCTCACCAAAGTTGCTCCCCACATCTTCCTTCTGCTGGACTGTGTCCCCCAAAAATATCTGGATTTTGGCCAGGGCTTCATTACTCACAATCCTTAAGTTTTCAGTGTTTCCCTGAGGAAGGAAGGAATCTCTTCATATATCTGAAATGAAGCCAAAAGGACACTGATCCACTGATGGTGGCTTCTGACATTAACACTTCTCTCACCAAAGTTGCTCCCCACATCTTCCTTCTGCTGGACTGTGTCCCCCAAAAATATCTGGATGCCCTCAGCTGCTCAGGGTGACAGTGACAAAGGGGTTATGGAGGGTACGGCTCTGTCACAGCCCCCAGTGCTCCCTAATTCAGTGAAACCAGGTTGGGAGGCTTCCAAAAAAGCTGGTGCTGTGACCACCTTCTCCCCAGCACCAAGGGTTTGCTGTGCAATGTACTGATGTCAACCCAGCCTAGGATGATGGGAGACTTAAATTGAATTTAACTATAAAGGTGCAGGGCACAAATGTGCTAGAAAAATGTGCATTGGGAGTGGAAAAAGATGGAAAGATCTCCTCTTAAAGTGAAACTGCAGATTGTTGGAGATGCAGAGCTGGGCTAGGGAGATCTTTAGGATCCACATCACTGTTTCTATCACAGTGAAATACCTGAGTGCTTCCCTTTTCCTTCTGCCCAACACTTCTTGAGCTGAGTAGGAATTAAGATCCAGGCCACTCTGAGACCTTGCCATTCCCTAAATCTAACCATGCACATATAGTGTACCTGTTTTCATCAACATACACCTCAGTGTTCATTTGTTCCTTACCCATTGTTCTTAATTCACTTGAGCGACAGGGCTTCACCTTTTTGATACACGCAGACTCATTTTAAGAAGGCTGGAACCTGCTGTTTAATGCATTATTGAAAGCTGGTCTTTATTTTTAAACTTTCCAGGAAGTTAAAAATAGACCTGATCCTTTTCATTCTCTTATAAATAAAGAGCAGATCAGCGTTATGCATTGAACACTGTGTATAATCCATTGGTTAGGGATTACATCTGGTGAATGCATCAGTTAACATAAATAGACCTGATTCAGTTTTCTTAAAAAAAAAAATTAAATAAAACTCCAACCTGATTCATGGCTGTCGGGATTAAGAAGGCAGTTGTAGTGCTCTTGCTCAGCATAGATGGTCTTGATCATCACTGGATTTTGAGCTGTGCATTCCTCCAGTATCTACAGATGGACCAGAAGCTTGAGTGGATGCTCAGTGGAAATGCTTTGATTTTTGTATTTAGTTATGGGAGTCTGACTTTCTCAGAGTATTCTCAGCTTCTGAGAAAGTAACGTTGCATGGAGAGAACATATATTTCTAAAGAAGAAATTCTCTCCTTTTGTCACTTTGAACTGAGTATTGTTCAGGAACACAAACCCCTCTCCCATCTGTGTGCAGAGAAATTTGCCTTAGCACCTTGCATTTCACCACAAAGGACATAATAATTTGGCCAAAATAATCTCTGTAACCTTGAGCAACTTCCTTAAAGATGGATGAGAAGGACCTGGCCCAGTGTGGATGTGCCTATGAGTGTACTGGACACTAGATTGATTTATTTCATCTTGTATGAAAACATACTGCTGGGTATTCACATCTTAAATAACATTAAGCTGAATAGATGCAAGGAAAAAAAATCCAATCAGTGCCTAATTTATTATGCTGACTTGTCAAAGAGCCATAGGGGTTTGTATGCAGTGCTGTGAATAATGAATCATTGCAGGTGGGACTTTCAGAAGTGCTTGGGGGCCGGCTCAGCCCCACTCATGCCAGGGAGATGGATGAATGCTCTAGAAAATCGCATTGAAATACCACAGATTAGAGCTAACCAAGGACTATTTTTCTATGTATGCCGTTGTCTCTGACCTCCTTCACTGGAATTTTGGGACCTGAAAAAAAATAAATATCTTGCAGAAAACTTCATTAGAAAGGTAATTCTTCATATGTTGGTCTGAGTTTTAGGGTTTTTTTTTTTCTGAAGGAGTCTCCTAAGAAATAAGAGTCAAAAAAAGCGCAAAACATCAACTAGCATCACCAAAGCTGTCAGTAGCTGATAACTTGGAATAAAATGTTGTAACCATCATTCTTCACTTGCTCACAAAAAGGACCACTTATGTCCATAGCATTTTTCTGTGCAGCTATAATGTGTTTTTCTTGTGTTACAAATTTCACAGGGACAATGAACTCTTGGCTCACATCTCTTTTGCAAACCATCTCCTGCACTTCTGCAGCTTTCCGCACCTTAACTATGCCCAACTCCTACAAAACAAAGATCCATTCTGGAAAAAGGGGCTTTTGTGGATGCAGATGTGCAAATGGGTTGTTCTGAAACAAGCTGTGGAGTACATTTGTGATGAACTTCCAGATAAACTACCTATACTATATACCTGAGAATGTGTATATATAATCTATATAAAATATGTACTAATACAATATATATACCTATATAAAATATGTACACTAATACAATATGTAATATACCTATATATCATATGTACACTAATACAATATATAATATATACCTATATAAAATATGTATCCTAATACAATATATAATATCT
>NW_010199586.1:0-460 GCF_000695765.1 Mesitornis unicolor
TATATAGATATAAAAGATTTAAATTATATGAGATATAAAATTCTAGTAATTTCAAAACCAGAATCTTAGGATCTTTCACTGCAATTACTTCCCTTCCGCATCTTTCTCCATAATAGGACAAAATAACCAAGCAGTCTCCTCTATTGAGTATACTCAGTCATACCTTTATTGAATTAATTACATGTTTATGAACAGCAGTTCTTTAGGGAAGAGTATGTTAATTTCGGGATGACAGTTATTTACTTTTGTTCTGTGTTTATGTACTTGGCTGATGATAACAATTATTCCATTCTGCATTATCTTGTCAGCTCAGCTTGCTGGAGAGCATTTTGATAAGGTAAACCAACAATGAAACTGAGCTTAAATTAAGATTTCTAGCATAATGAAACTCAATATTCACAGCTCCCTATTCCACAGTTGAGATCTTGCACTCATTGTAATACAATTAAACTGAGGTAGG
>NW_010199586.1:491-14225 GCF_000695765.1 Mesitornis unicolor
CATGCTGTAGAATACTGAATTTGAATATACTCACTGAACTGCTTTTAAAGCAGAGAAAGCAAACTAACAGTGAAACTGAGCTGACACCAGATGTTATCTTTACTTGAAATACAAATGCTTTCAAAGATCTTGCTTTTGGTATCGCAGATAACATGGAACTTGCAGACCACAGTCTTCCTTAATTTGTTATTAAGAAAGACAAATGTAAAACATGGTTGTACCATGAATCTCCTTTTATCTTGACTTAAAAACTGTGCATTCCCATAGGAACGAGTCACTTTATGCAGACTGACACTTGTGGGTGTATACAGAGTATCTGACAATTAAGTTTGAGTATGAGTTGATATGGAGTTATTTGGCATTATATGGCCAATGTTCCATATAAAAATTCTTAAAATCCCAGTATGGCATTTAAGAAATTCTTTTATGTTTTACATTGAGTCAAATGATGTGTGATAGCCCGGGCTACTCCTTTCAGGCCCAGAACAACTAAAACAGGCATAAAAGTCCAGGGCTCAGTTTATCCATAGGTCTTTAGGGACAAAAACTGGACAATTAAAATGTATTTTTGAATGTGTTTACACATGAATGTTCACGTGTATGTATACCTAAGAGGGTGATACATAAATCCGTACTTTTTTCTGCAGTGCATGCGTTTGAAGAACAGAAGCTATGTCACCATTTCAGGCTGAGCTAAATGTCCCTGTATTTATCTGAAGCTTATACTTATGCAATGGCTAACTTCATGCTTAATCCATTGAAAACTCTTAATTGACAGGCAAACTTAAATTTAATATGTCCTGTGAGTGTTGAGTTTAACACAAAAAAGTAACACAATGGGACGTACTGTGATTATTCTAAAATATGTTTTGAGATTTAAAGGCTAAAGATATTGACAGAAGGAAAGAAATAAATATATTGATACAGTGTCATACATATCCAGCACATGTACACCAAGCCACTTTTTTACTGTTTTTGCCTTACTCCTGATTTATGTTCAGAGAATTATTGTAGAGCTTCTCATTGACATGATGTAGCTCCATTATATTATTTTTCCTTAACATCTTGATGAACAGCAGGTTTTCTACCTCTAAAGATGCGAGTAGGAAGATTTACAAAGTCAGTACATTTTTGTGTGTGTACATGATAATGCATATCTTCTACTATTTGGTGCATCACACTCATAAATTAGAATATAAAGAACTGAAGCGTGAACTCCTCTTGCATCTTGCTTTACGAACATGTAATTGAAGATTTCACATAGGATATGCTGCAGTCAGCTTTCCTCACAATAATTTTGTTCTTTTGTAGACTAAATATTTGTAACAGAACACGAAGATTAGAACTCACAAACTGTATTAAATGTAGAATAATTCTGAGTTTCAGTACCTAAGAAATTCTCTGATCTCAATCTCTGTAGATGGAGACATTGCAGCATGTACTGCCAAGCATTTTCTTCAGACAGAAAGAGAAAACATACCAAACTATTTGGAGATTAGAAGAGAAAAATAGAAAGCAGGAAGCTTAGGATCAGTCACTAAATTACAGAAACTGCAGATTAATTTGTGTAACCAATATGAGTGTCCTGCAGGGAAAAAAAAAATAATAATATGAGAAAAACATTTTCTTATTCTGTAATAAACTTGTTTTACTGTACACATTTTTTGTTTTACAACTACTCATTGCTTTTAACTTGAATTCTGTTTTCCAATGTGGTAAGTAGAGGAATATATTACTGATGATATTCCCTTTTCACCTGCTACATATATAGCTTAAACTAAACATATGGATACTACAGGACTAACAGCTGAGATTAATCCCCTCATCTGGGGGCTCTTGATTTCCTTACTGATTTGTAACAATGAAAGTGGATAAAACTATTAAATATTGTTAGAGATATTTCCTTACACTTTTCTACATTTTTCACAGTGATATAATGATTTTTTCTGTGTGTGTGAAAACTAAACAGAATCAATAAAGTAGATACCGCCATTCCATTACTGTGGTTCTCAAATGTTCCTTTGAATATGCTGCATCCAAAGAAAACCTTTAAAAGACAAAGAATAACAGCATGAAATGGGCTTCAGGTTAATTTCTTTAAAAAGGTAATACACAATACTTTATTTGTGACCAATATTGTTTTTTTGTCTGATACATGACATAGCTTCTATCAAGTATTTTTGTGAAAATACACATATAGCCATGTCTTATTACTTAGCTGAAAAACATGGAAAGCATATCTCATAATCTTTCAGGAACAGAAGACAATATTTCTCTCACTAGTCATGTAAGCCAGCAACTACACATATTTGGTAGTACCTCTGTGTTCCATTTGATTTCACATATACTGCGACAGAAAATAGCTAGCTGACTTTGAAATCAGATCTTTTTCCTTCCCTGATTTAAGTGGAGCTTAATACACAAAGATCTTGTAAATAAAAGTTATTGTGCTATATGTGAAAAATTAATAAGGCTTAAATTTCATATCTTTAGGTTTTTACGTAGTGAATAACAACACTGTTTATAAGACTAGAGTAATAATAACATTAGATTTCATGGTGGAGGAGCACTTAAAAGAAAGACCTGGATCAAGAGGAATCAGAAGTACACTTTGAAGTGTAATACTGAAAAAACCTGTAAGGTTGTAAAGATAAAAAGAATATAAATTGCATAAAAATTAAAATAATATAAAGGAAGTGGTTATGCACATAATGAACACAGAAAATCTAAACAAAACATTGCTATAAAAATATTGATTTTCATCTCCAGCTAAAACTGGTATAAATGGAGTAGAAAAAAATTCATTGCAGATGTAATTTCTAGTGTCTGTTCCTACAAATAATATTCTGTACTCTTGAATCAAAACAAATACTGTTGTGTTGCTAAGCTCCATCAACAAGTGTCTTAAGATTCAAACAGATGTTCCTGTTTTTCAGGCTCATTGGTGCCAATACTCAGTGTAACTTTGCCCAGAGGAGTAAGGGAACTAATAGAGTATATCTGTAGCACTAACTTGCTGAGAAATGGTCCATCTATGCCAGTGATTTGCTTCAGAGAACAGACTTTTATTCAGATTTTTTTTTTGCCCACAGTGCTCATCACAGATATCCCAAATACCTATGAGTCACTCAAGGGTATGAATGGGATAAAATAAGTAATAGACTGGTTTGCATTGTAGCTAATTTCCCAGAGACACAAAGAAAATCTAAAAAAGTTTATACGCATACTTTTTAAATTACAAACTTTTACAGCTTAAACATATTGGATTGTAAGGAAATCAAGGATCACTTGCTTCCCTGAGCCACCATAATCAAGGAATAAAATCCTATTTACTGCTTTTGCCACACACATTAAAGTAATAAAAAAGTACTTATTCAAAGATAAAAACTATTTTTATGGCTCTACTTTGCTCAAATTACTCACTCTAGGAAAAAAAAAAACAAACCTTGATTTTCAACAGTAAATATATGAAGAAAAGACTCAACGCATCAGTGATTCACTTACGCTGTTTATAGAAATACAAGCTTAGGAAGAAAGATGACTGAAAACTTAAGCAAGATCCACTATCGAATTCCTAAGAATTAAAGATTGGTGTTTGCAACCTGTGATACCTGGAGTAAACGGATTTTCTTCTGAGTGTTCTTTTAATTCTCATTATGAACTGTAATTTAGTAACAACCTGTAAAAGCATGAAGCCTTCATTGTCCTGGAACTTTTTTTTTTGAGTGGGAGGGCAAGTTGTTTGTTTTTATAAATTTTACTAGCAAAAGATTGAGCCATTTCAATGTTTTAAACAAAATAGCACACATCCCCTTAATGTCCTTTAGAATTACTGTGTAAGCCTTGTTCATGGAAAATACATTTCTGCCATTTCTCAGATAAAATATTACATATAACTCATGGATGGCACACTCATTGTGTTCCAGATGTTGCACATCTCCTGTACATATGTTACTTAGAAGGCTTGCACATAAATAAATGCTTTTAATGAACAAATATTTGTACCTTATTTACTGGAAGTGTATAGGGCATCTTCACAGCAAGCTCATTGCAGTACATCTGCATCAGACTCTTTTCATATGATCAGTGGAGTTGACTGTTGTATGTCCAGAGTTTCTGGATGTTTGGAAACTCTAAATATCTTCTGAGCAGATTTACAGATGTTCAAAAATTCAAGGTTGCAGGATACTTTGCATTCAACCTATATGCAAATTCTAAGTGGCTGGTAAGGGTTTTAGAGAAATCTGAATGAATAAAAAGTCTACCCATGACATTTGATTTATAAAAATTCTTCATAGAATCATAGAATACCAGGTTGGAAGGGATCACAAGGATCATCTAGTCCAATCTCTCAAGGTAAAAGAGTTGAGTCAGCACCCTGTCAAGACGACTCTTAAAACTGACCAATGTAGGGGAATTTACCACTTCCCCTGGGAGACTGTTCCAACGTCTGATTGATCTCATGGTAAAAAAAAATTCTTCCGGAGTTCAGATGTTTAAAAAATTTGATCAGCCCAAGCTTTAAGAATTATGTTTTTTTAAAGAACAAATACCTTTTGTGCATAAAGGTGAGATGGAACTTTGATTAGTAATTATGTATAAGCTCATGACCAGACACTTTCTTTTCCAAGAAGAATTCCACTTCTTCAGTTCTTAAAAAAACCTTAGTCTGTAAGGATACATCTCTGTAAATTTATATCCAAGAGGCAAATTAGAAGTCTAAAAGAAGTCTAAAACCTATCTTGACCTAAAATAATAACTTTTTTCCTTTCTAAGTTTTTCTCATAAAAGACTGGATTGCACTAGGTCTTGAATAATAATGCATAGTGGCTTAACTCCTTACCACGTAGTAGGTTCCTGCATTGAATTAATTTTATCTTCTTGAATGATTCCACATTCTCCATGTCCAAAAACTAACACTGACTCCTGAGCTTATTCTAAGGTAGAAATGATTCTTCATTTCTGATGAAGCTGAGATACAAAGAGGTTATAAGACAGGATTAAGTACAGATGGAAAAAGAAAAGACAATGATAAATTATTAGTGAAGCCAATTAATTGATATGGGGAAACATTAAAGCATGTCTTTGTTCTCCAGAATATGTGAGTTTATATCAGACTGACATAGGATTTGAATGAAAATCAAACGGAATCACAAAATGGTAGGGGTTGGAAGGGACCTCTGCAGTTCAATCACCCTGCTAAAGCAGGATCACCTAAAGAAGATCACACAGGAACACGATCAGGTGGGTTTTGAATATCTCCAGAGAAGGAAACTACACAATCTCTCTGGGCAGCCTGTCCCAGTGGTCTGTTACCCTCACGGTAAAGAAGTATTTCCTAATGTTTAGGTTGTACATTCTCTGTTCCAGTTTGTCAGCATTTCCCCTTGTCCTGTCACTAGGCACAACTGAGAAGAGTCTGGTCCCATCCTCCTGACAGCAGCCCTTTAGATATTTATAAGTATTAATGAGATCCCCCTTCAGTCTTCTCCAGACTAAACAGACCCACCTCTCTCAGCCTTTCCTCATATGGAAGATGCTCCAGTCCCCTCAACATATTAGTGGCTCTATACTGGACTCTCTCAAGTAGTTCCTTGTCCTTCTTGAACTGGGGAGCCCAACACATAATGCTTGAGAGTCGATATCAGAAATTATAAAAATAAAAACTTTTGGTTTTTTAAGCATTTCCTATTGACTATGCTTAGAAGTCTCTTCATTTCTTGTGCTGGTTGTTGTGAATTTCATTTTTAGCTGCTTAATAGCACTCTTTCAATGAAAGGGAATTTAACTTACTGACTCAGCATTATGAAGGTAATTCCTGGAGCTGACACCTCTTATTTAGCCATGATAGAACTGAACTTAATTGAAAACTAGAACTCTTCTTTTAATATAGTCTCCATTATTCTTGATTTTTGGAAATATAAAGGCATGTTAAGCACAATTCTTTCCAATGATTTCTATTCATTACTGATTGTATTACTAGGAGATAGCAATTGCTGATTAATTGCTATTAATATTTCAGAGACTTACATGGTTTTCAGCATTTTCTATTAAATTTTACCATTCAGAGTGGCTGAAATCTTAAGAAACCTAGTAACAAGATACAGAAGAGAATGCCAACTAGAAGAGGAATTATTTGTCTTCATCTGTAAGTACTTTCCACAAGAGAGATAATAAATGTAAATTGTTAAACATCCTCTTAGATATTACATTCTGTTTAAAACAACTGTGCATTTGGGAATTAGGTTCTGTAAGATGTATCCACTCCTACACTAAAGTTAAAGAAATGAGAGATGGCTCCAATTTTCTCTGTTTTTTCTAGCAGGAACTTTGGATATCTCTGACTGCTTCTTAGCACTCTGCTTTGATGCCAAATACACAAAATGCCACTTAAACATAACTAAGGACTTTTTCTATATGATAGTGGTCAAACACTGGAAGAGATTGCCCAGATAAGTTGTGAGATCTCCATCTTTGATGATATTCAGAACCTGACTTAACATGGCCCTGGGTGACCCGCTGTAGTTGACCCAGCTTTGGGTCAGTGGAGGTTTGATTAGATGAACCCCAAAGGCACCTTCCAATGTCAACCATCCTGTGCTTCTTCTAAACATCATCTTCCCTGGGATACATAAATTATCTACCACATGACTCATGTAAAAAAAAAAAACCAACAAACTTTAGAACTTTTTTCTCATCTAACAAAAGACATAAATAGCAATATTTAAATCTAAGTGTTTAAAATAAGTAATTAACAAATCCTAAACTATGTACTTTTTTAGTCTCCATTTTTGCACCATTGTACTTAAGCTCTTCAATATGACATATGTTCTAGCTTCATGCTGAAGGCACGGCTAGCTGATAGCCCTCCAAAGCACTAAGTCCTCCCACACCCACTGCGAGTGCACAGACTGTGAAGGATGGAACAAACCTTTATTATCCTAACAGTGCTCTTTGTATTGGTTGTAAAAGTTATCTCATAGGTACTCTCAGCATGTCATAGATTTAATTATAGATGAATACACTGTGGAAGCTATATATAGGCTGTAGGTGCCAAGATAGCAAATTATTTGCAGTAGCAGATCTAAGCTTAACCTAACAAGTTATTATTCCTTCTCCAGGATGCATTTTTTTCCAGCATCTTTTACCATGCACAGAGACTCTGCAGGCAGGATATATTCAGTTTAAGATTAAACAGTTGGGTTTTTATTTAAATAGACTAATATACATGTAATAGAAATCTATGATGGGTGAGCTGCTGGGCTAAGCATTAATATGTTTGCTATCCCCCATAAAATGTCTGACAAGTCTTTTCCAGAGAGGTAGTTAATAGGCAAGGGGAACAGTCTACCTTGTATGTTGGAACGGATTTGGTAGGTGATCCTTCTGAGCTGTTGCCTTCCAGTTCTCTGCTTTATTCCTAAGGCTTAATACCTTTTCACTGCAATATTTTTTTAAGATTCTTAGAGTCACTCTCTGCATTCAAACAATATCACCTCTGCTCGTGCTTTCTATTCTTGTACTATTGTACATTTCCAATGCTTTTTTCTCAGAGCTTAGCAATTTTCTCAGTAAACCTAAGTCAAGATCATGCTGCTGTTTTATGTCTAACAGTGCCTCAAATCAGAGACAGCTCAGAGACACTTGGTGTTATGTCGATAGACATAGAGAATAAGATTCTCCAAATATCAAACAGCAGGACTCTGAAGCATGAAAGGATCAGGCATCCAGGCAGCTTGGGACCCAGTGTGGTTTCCATGAAGAAGCCATGTGATTCACATGACACACGGAATATGATTAAATTACACACTTTCAAATTAAATTACACATAATAAAACAAATATTTTGATAACTACTATAAGGTTAGGTGTGACCTATATTTTGTTCTAGACAAAACTGGATTTTCTGAGTATCAGAACATTATCCCAAGGTAGTAGCCATACTGTATCCCAAGAGAAAGTTTCCCCATTTGCTTGAAAAAGCCAGAAGTTTTTGACTGGGGACATGTGGCACTAATGCTTCCCTCCTTGGCATTCCTTTATGTTATGGTTTAAGGGTTAACAACCTGAAAGGGAAGGACAGGTGGTGTCTGTAGGACCCTGGAGGGTCAGAGATCAGTACTGTTCCCTCCCCTTTCCAGCCACAGTCTATAAAAAAACTGAGGTTTTCGCGGGCTTTTCCTGGTTTCCAGGGCTGCTTCCTGTCGCATCTCAGGACAGCTGGGGCCACCTCCACGTGCTCAGCAGCATCCACTCCTATCGGCTCCCGGCCCCCCCGTGGTCCCCTGGGACCAGGCACCGCGGCTCCCGGCACCACTGTGGTCCCTGGTGACAAGTCACAGCAGTCGCAGCGACCACAAGGCACTGCTCGGACACTTCTACTCAGGACTACTGGGATCGAATTTTGTATATAGTTTAAATATCCTTTGTCCCTTATTAATTCCTTTTTCCTTTCCCTTGTTGTTTTTCATTAAACTTGGTACAGTCTTAACTTCCAACCTTGTGCGAAGCATCTTTTTTCACTATTCTCTCTTTTTTTAATCCTCCACCTGGGAGGGTAGGGGACAATAGAGAGAGAATCCTCCTCTCTGAGCCTTAAAAGGAGACACTTTAATTGAGTATCACACTTCTTTTTGAAAGCCGTGAGTTTTCTACATATGACTGTGTGGAAGTACACAACACAGACACACTGAATGTTGAAAGAGGATTAATATAAGATATTTACATAGGTATCTTTTTCATATTCTCATTTTTTTAAAAATTTATTTTCCCTAACTAATGAGAACTAACTACCTTATTTTTATTTTTTTTTCTTAATGATAACAATCCATTTGCTTCATTGTGCCACAATTACCTTGTAAATCTGAAGTGAGACTTCATGATTTTCAGTGAAGTTGCTCTGGTTTGTTCTTTTCTGCAAGAAAGAACACGAGAAGCTGATCCTCCATATACAAATGTTTCAGAACATATAATTATTTTGCAGTTTTGAAGGTGATGGGACAGATAGACAAAAATAAGAATTTTTACTCCTCAGCTAGCTAAACTTAAAAACTTTGTAATTTTTAAAATATTAATGTAGGCAGATCAAATAGCAATTGGTATTGATAAAAATTTTTACTGGCCAGGATCTGCAAACTCATTCAAGATATGGAACAGAGAAATTCCAGAACTTGAAGATACTGAAGCAACCACCACAGCAGACCACTGCTTGTCACCAGACTTGTTATCTCTAGACTTTGCTGACAAATCTGGAAAAATCTGAATAAATTAGCACTTAATCTTTTTAAGGATAATTTCCTTCATAAAATAACAATTCCAATTGCTGATTCCTAATTATATAAATACATAAAGACAAGAATAAAAAAGTGCTGATCAGACTAATAGCTGCTAAATTAACAGAGAAATGTTTCAAAAAGTAGGTGTTGCTATACATAGCATTTATACCAATGAAAATTCTGTATATGCCCTGTTGACTTCTTAGCCTTGTCTTCCCCTTTTCTGTATTTAACAACTATTTTTTTTCCTCCACCTGCAGGAAAAAAAACGAGGGGGAAAAAACTGCCCTAAAAGTCTCATATTCTTCCTGTCAAAGAAGCCAGGGTGCTCTGCAGCCCTTCTTTCATTCTTCAAGAAGAGTAGAATGATATCCCAGTACTGGCTACAAACATGTAACTCTAAAGGAAATACAATACTAAAAGAAGTGGAAGGGCAAGAATGCCACATTAAAACAGGTCCTACCAGTGTCAGTGGGAACCATGAGTAAGCCTGCTATTTTAATCTAAGCTTTCTGCATCACATGGTGTGGCATGTTGCTTTTTAGCCTATCCAGCATCTGTGATTGATTTACTTGCAGAGAATCTTTTGTCCTTGTGTGAGGCAGGTTGGAGCAGTATCTATAGTCTGAAAACGCCAAGGACAGCAGGAAACAAAGCAGTTTTTTTAAACAGATGAAATCCTTCAGACAGGTACATCAGGGATTCTGTGTAAAATCTATTTTAAGCCCTAAGCATGTGACTGGCAGTTGTGGAGAAAGTCTTGGAGTGCTTAACAACAAACTGGTACAAGGCACTTTAGAAGGCAATGCTATTATTCTTTGTCTACTCTATTTCCTCTGAAGTCTAGCCTGGCCTTTAAAAGTAGTGACTATGCTAGGAGAGGATAGTGATCACTCCACATCCAAGGCAATGAGTAAATCCTCAGAGGACCTAAGGAACATATGTGAAAGCAATTGCTGTTACTCCTTTTGAAAAGTTACAGAACGCATTCCCCTAACACCCTGTCATTCTCTGTTCTGCTGACTAACATAGAAACTAGCATGGGATTCAGCTGCTTCTTTTCATAGCCATCCCTCACTTTTCGCCTTATGCTTTCCACCCTTTCTGAGCACATCAAAGCTTTGCTGTTTATGACAGCACTTTGCTTGAGGCAATTGCTGCTACTAGGCTCTCTCCTGTACCCATGACTTGGTAGGACTATATATGTAATACCTTTACTCTGTACAAAAAATATTTTCCAAATCTGACAAAAAAAAGTCTCAAATTAAGTGCATATGCTAAAATATTAGTTATATTGAGAAAAATATCACTTTAACAATGCAAAAAACATTTTTCTGGTCTGTGACTGGACATGTTGAGCAAGGAGATGGTTGTTTGTCTTCATCTACTTTGTCAAAATAAAATTATAAGGCAAAATTCCATGATGCCCATTATTACAGAAAAATAAAATCAGTCAATTAAATTAATGACTGACTTTTCCTGCTATTTTGACTCAGTGGGCTGTGAAACACAGTGAAAAAGCTCTTTCTACAAATTACTTGTATTAGCACAATTAAACATGGCAAAATCTCAGGAACTTCTAATGTTTTTAGCAACCTGAATTAGAAAAATTGTAATTGGTCAGTCTTTTTACATAGCTCTTGAAAAACTGAACTTTGTTCATGGGTGTTTAATGACAGTGGAAGATGTGTTTTTGACAAGAACTACAGTCTCTTAGAAGATTGAGAATTTAATTTTAAAAGAAGACTGAAAAAGTCAAATTTTCAAGGACAAAAAAACAGAAAATATTAAATTTAAGAGTTCTGGTAATTTCTAATTAAGTACTTATTTTTTCTTAAGTCTTCAATTAAAAAGGAACTCTGTTTTCTTTGTTTTCTCTGACACCTACTGCATTTAAAGCATAGGAACCTACAAATTGCAATAGCAGGGACTATGTGAACTGCAAGAGGTAAAATAGTTGACCTGTTGCTAACTTAAAAGTTTCAACATTTTCATTCTGAAACAGAATATGAAAATAAAGGTATGTTTAGCATTTTGGAGTACAAAAAAGGAATAAGAAGCAAAGTTTATGGATGGACAATTCAGTGGATAAGGATTTGGTTGAATGGTCGCATCCAGAGGGTGGTGGTCAATGGCTCATTATCCAGATGGAGATGGGTGACAAGTGGTGTCCTTCAAAGGTCCGTATTGTGACCAGTGTCATTTAGTATCCTCATCAATAATATAGACAGTGAGATTGAGTGCAACCTCAGAAAGTTTGCTGATAACACCAAGCTGAGTAGTGTGATCAACATGCCAGAGAGATGAGATGCCCTTCAGAGGAACCTAGAGAAACTGAAGAGGTGGGCCTATGTGAACCTCATGAGGTTCAACAAGACCAAGTGCAAAGTCTTGCACCTGGGTAGTGGCAATCCTTGTTATCAGTACAGGCTGGGAGGAGATGTGATAGAGCACAGCCTTGCGGAAAATGACTCGAGGGTACTGGTGGATAAAAAGCTGGACATGAGTCAACAATGTGCACTGGCCACCCAGAAGGCCAATTGCATCCTGGGGTACATCAAAAGAAGCATGGCCAGCAGATCGAAAGAGGTGATTCTGCCTCTCTACTTTGCTCTTGTAAGACCTCACCTGGAGTACTGTGTCCAGTTCTGGAGCTCTCAATACAAGGACATAGAACTGTTGCAGTGGGTCCAGAAGAGGGCCACAAAAAGGATCAGAGAGCTGGAGTACCTCTCCTGTGAGGACAGGCTGAGACAGTTGGGATTCTTCAGTCTGGATGTTACGGTTTAAAGGTTAACAGCCTGAAAGAGAAGGACAGGTGGTGTCTGTAGGACCCTGGGGGGTCCGAGATCAGTACTGTTCCCTCCCCTTTCCAGCCACAGTCTATAAAAACCCGAGGAGGGCCGAGGTTTTTACAGGCTTTTCCTGGTTTCTGGGGCTGCTTCCTGTTGCATCTTGGGATGGCTGGGCCTGGCTCCATGTGCTCAGCAGTATCCAACACCATCCGCTCCCGGCACCACTGCAGTCCCTGGTGACAAGTCACAGCAGTCCCAGCAGCGACGAGGCACTGCTCAGACACTTCCACTCGAGACTACTGGGATTGGGTTTTGTATATAGTTAAATATCCTTTGTCCCTTATTAATTCCCTTTTCCTTTCCCCTTGTTGGTTTTCATTAAACTTGTTACAGTCTTAACTTCCAACCTTGTGCAAAGCATCTTTTTCTCTATTCCCTTTCTTTTTAAATCTTCCCCCTGCGAGGGTAAGGGACAATAGAGAGAAAATCCTGCTTTCTGAGCCTTAATAGGAGACAGGATAAATTGATGCCCAACTTGGGACTCCAGTTTGGAAATTAATTTTTATTATTATTTCCCAAATGAGACAAATTGGAAGTTAATACTAAAATGGCTCTCATAACTGTGCTTCTGCGAGGCCCGTTACAGAATGCTTTTGTGACCTCTGTTAATGTTGTCCTGGAATCTGTCATGCTGACATGCCCTCTCTCCATGTTATATTGTCATATATTTTGGACTATGATGGATGTGGGCTTGAGTTGGGTTAAGGATTTACCTGAGTACCTTGGCCACTACCTCATGAACATGCTTATAAAAAACGATTCTGTTCCTTTGCCCGACAAGCTTGAGACACAGGGGTTTGGAGGAATGAGGAACGGCTATTACGATTATGTGTTATGGTTCTTCATTGTAATTCAAATGGCACTAATTGTAAGACTGTGGTGTGCTCAGGTCTCTTTGCAAGAGAATATTACCGTTTTAAAAGCGGCCCCAGCCCTGGCTCCGTCCTGGCCCCGGCTCCAGTTCCCATCCCGGTTCTGGCCCCGGTTCACATCCTGGTCCCAGCCCAGGTCCCGTACCCAGCCATGCTTCTGGTCAGAGGTCTGGCCTGGCTCTGGCCCCTGCGCCGGGTCTGACCACGGTGCCTGGCTGTGGCCCCAGTGCCCACCCCTGCTCTGACGGCTGCTGCCTCCACCCCCGTTTTGGTGCCGGCGGGGGCGGGACCCCCCGCGGGTACACAGGAAATTTGGTCCAGTTGGCCCCAGTCACCACCCACTGGAAGTGCTCTAAGGAAACGGACCATCTGGTGAGGAATGAGAATGAGACAGAGGTAGGAGAGGGACCATCTCAAGGGGAATCACAGCCAGAGGTCAAAATCCTCTCCCTGAAAGAACTTCGAATTTTATGAAAAGACTATGCCTGGAAGGATGGTGAATCACTGATGAAATGGCTGTTGCAGTGTTGGGACACTGGAGCAGATACGATAGATCTGGATGGGGGACAGGCTAAATGATTGGGAGCATTAGCCAAGGAGCAGGGCATTGATAGGTTTATTTGGAATGACACCTGCACTCAGAATCTGCAGGAACATCTCATAACAGCTCTAAAGAGAAGATATCCTCGTAAAGAGGATACAGAATGCAGTTTTAATCAATGGAACACCATAA
>NW_010199586.1:14864-15274 GCF_000695765.1 Mesitornis unicolor
ATTCGATGGCCTGGCACATTCAAACCTGAGAAGTACAGAGCCCTGGTGGACACTGGTGCACAATGCACTCTAATGCCATCTTATCATAGAGGAACAGAGTCCATTACCATCTCGGGAGTGACAAGAGGGTCTCAAAGGTTGACTGTGTTGGACGCTGAAGTGAGCCTAACTGGGAATGACTGGGGGATACATCCTATTGTAACTGGCCCAGATGATCCATGCGTTCTGGGCATAGACTTTCTACAGAAATGGTACTTCGAAGACCCAACAGGGTACAAGTGGGCTTCTGGGATAGCAGCTGTGGAGATGGAGGGCATTGACCAGCTGTCTGCTTTGCCTGGCCTTTCAGATGACCCTTCCGCAGTGAGCCTGATGAGGGTGGAGGAACAGCAATTACCAACTGCTTCTTT
>NW_010199587.1:0-5877 GCF_000695765.1 Mesitornis unicolor
TCTAATAGGTCATTCCCCAATTTATACTGAATCTATACAATTCACATTTGTAATCACGTGTCAAAACTTGGGATATCTGTGTTAGCCTCCATCAGCCACTGTGAATATTCCCATATACATCTAAAGAGGATCCTGAACCAAATCCCTCGACAGGAGCAATTTTGATCATTTTTTTTTTTAAGAAAAACATTTAGACCTACATTTCAGAGCTCAAGTCTGCCTCCATTTTCAATTAAAAGAAAAGATAATGAGATTATAGTCAACCAACCATGTGAAGGCCTGAAAAGACACTCTGTAGCTGAAATAACTTTGCTCAGGTGTTTTTGTTTGAGTCTATACTTCAACGTAGATTCTCCAGTACAAGCAGCACATCCCCGTCTCTCCGTTCCAAATGTTTTGTGCTCTATGCACAGCTTTTCCACAGCCAAAATCAGCTTTCCCATGCCTGCAGAGTTTGGGATACCGAAAGGCCTATTTGTGTTACACCCAAAGCACATCATTTAATCTGCAGACATTTTATGAACTACGTAGTTGAATTAAAACAGCTCAAACTGAGACATTACCAAAAACCCAGGCGTGCTTTCCTGCTTTTTCTGTCCTCGTACTTCCACAGCCTCATGTTAATAATCCATTTTTCCATTGCATTTCCTTCTCTCTAATGAAGAGACCAACCTGCTCCTGCTCAGCTAGCGTGTGGTGAGGAGGGAAACAGGCACCACGAGCCCTCTGTGAACACACAACTTAGATTAGGGAGAAACTTGCTAGAACCTGGGAAAAGCCTTTTTTTTAGAGCCAGAAAGAAACCATCCCATCCCATTGAAATGCTCACAGATTTGCGATGTTGAGGTTAAGAACAAGGAAGCGTGCTTCGAGTTTTCTGCTCCTGCCCTTCAAATCAAGTTTTATAGTCTTAAAAAAATATTGCGAAACGGGTTTCCTCCAGCACAGGGACGCAGCCGCGTTGACCTGGCACCAGCCAGACCAAGCACAGGGTTTTAAACTGGAAGAGGGGAGATTTAGACTGGATATGAGGAAGAAATTCTTCCCTGTGAGGTGGTGAGGCCCTGGCCCAGGTTGCCCAGAGAAGCTGTGGGTGCCCCCTCCCTGGCAGTGCCCAAGGCCAGGTTGGACGGGGCTTGGAGCAGCCTGGGCTGGTGGAGGTGTCCCTGCCCATGGGGGTTGGACTGGGGGGTTTGAGGTCCCTTCCAACCCAAACCATGCTGTGACTCTATGATTCCATACTGTAACCAAAAAATACAGCACTTGGAGATACCCCACTGGAGAAACTTCTGGTAAATTGATTCCTGTTTTGTACTGTTACAGAAAAAACCCTCCAACACATGGACATGTAACTATTACCATTCTAAGCACCATGAAACTCCAGTTTTATAACATATGTGCATATGTGTGTGTATATATGTGTGTGTATCTTATAGCTATTTCATCATCTCCATTAGCAGGGAGGATGCACCTCTGATCTGACTGATGTGGTGAGCAGCCACGTACCAGAACCACCACAGGGGAATCTGTGGCAGCCAACTGCCATAGCAACTGCCAATAAGTAAGAACATCAACAAACTTGTTTATTCATCTATTATGACTCTGATTTTGCTTGTTTGGGCTGAGACCTCGGAACAGATGACTGCCAAAATGAAAAACATCCAAATATTAATTTTGTAATTAAAAACCTCTAACACAACACCAATTACTATAGAGAAATCTTAAGTGTTCATATCAGTCTGGCCACTGATTTGCTACACAAACTGGACCCAAGCTGCTCCACCAGAGTCTGGACACGACACCTGGTATTGCAGTGGCAAATACAATTAATAATACCTGGCACTGCAGTGACACACATTTATAGGGTGATCCACACTGACCCACCATTATATTACGAATATTCTTCCGACACTGTTTTGCTTTAACACAAATAAATGCCGAGGTTGCGCATAACTCTGGGGGCAAAAATACCCTTGCATTTCCATTTTCTTCTCTTTTCTTCCTCTTCTGGGGTACAGGCAAAGAATAAAAAGGCAAGAACATTTCCTGCTTTCAGTAAACCTCGCGTTATGTCGATAGTCTAGCGTTTAGTTTCCTTAGGAGTGACGAGAAAAAACTGTAAGTGGTGTTTGCTATCTCTGCATTTTAGAGCTGGTCAGAAAATGGTTTCCTGCAAAGAACTTTTTCCCTGCAAGAAAGTTTTCGGGTTCACCACAAAAAGGCAGCTTTCTGCAGAAAGCAAAACCTCTTTCCAAAACAGTATTAGAGCAATTGGGAACCTCATTTGCTGTTAAAGAATAGCCTGCATTTTTTTTTAACCAGCAGTTAAAGTGTACAGAACTGGTAATCGTTTACTGCTTCGTGCATTATCAAATCCTACATCCCATGCCCCGAGAACGAGTTTTTCAGGGCAAAACCTGCCCCTTTGTCTGTATGCAAAACACCCAGCAAACGCTGCTTGAACACTAAGTTAAGGAACTAATGAAGTTATGGAAATAGGAAGATAATGAACACTTTCAAGTGTTATTTCAATTTTTTTGCCATACAGGGCATCTATTTATGTTTTAAAACTCTACCATCTATTACTCTAAACCGAAAAATCACAGAATCACACAGAATCACTCTGTTGGAAAAGCCCTCCGAGATCATCACGTCCAACCGCTCCTGTCTACCCCCTAAACCATATCCTTAAGTACCTCGTCTACCCGCTCTTTAAACACATCCAGGGATGGGGACTCCACCACCTCCCTGGGCAGCCTGTGCCAGCTTCTGACAACCCTCTCAGTAAAGAACTTCCTCCTTATCTCTAACCTGAACCTCCCTTGGCACAGCTTGGTGCCGTTTCCCCTTGTTCTATCCCCCATCACCTGGGAGAAGAGACCAGCCCCCACCTCTCTACAAGCTCCCTTGAGGCAGTTGTAGGTGGTGATGAGGTCTCCCCTCAGCCTTCTCTTCTCCAGGCTAAACAAGCCCAGTTCCCTCAGCCGCTCCTCATCAGGCTTGTTCTCCAGAGCCCTCCCCATCCTTGTGGCTCTTCTCTGAACACGCTCCAGAATCTCAACATCCTTCTTCTAGTGAGGGGCCCAGAACTGAACACAGCACTCGAGGTGTGGCCTCACCAGTGCCCAGTACAGGGGGATAAATGGAGTTGATAACATTTTCTCTATAACAGAAGTAGCCTGCCTGAATTGAAAAATACACAGAATGGTCACATTTACGCTAACAGCCTCTAAACCCTCCCTGAAAGCTTAACCCTCTGAAGAAAACTTCTGAAATGCCAATACAGAATATTAGTTTCTATTTTACTGACATGCCACGAAAAATAACCACACGGTGTAATCTGATGCATTATCACCTCAGAAGCGAAACGTGGTGTCGAATTTACTGAGCCAATTTAAATCTGTAGGAAATTGGGACTCTTGCATGACAATTATTAATACGGCTTCACTTGGGTGCAAGTTTCCAGCTCCGCAGTGCATTTGAGGTCACTTCGTACTTGCCAAGAGCAAATCCTTTGGAAGGGAGTCAAGGGCAGAGGGAAGACGACATTTTGGTGTCTGATTCCCAGGATAAGCAAAGAGAAATGGTTTAAACCCAACGGTGTGCTCAGTTCTTTGCTGAAACATCTCAGCTTCTCCCTCTCCCCACCTCTGAGCTGCGTGGCTCCATTTGGGTACTCCTGCTGTTGTCTGGGCAATGCGAGGGATGTGCCAGCACGGAGCCACAGATAATCCTGTTAGTAACAGTGCTAAATTTTCACCTGGATGCTCATACATGGATGAAGGCAGTGTACAAATCCACTGCCCAACCTTTTCTCCCCCAGCAAAGCCTCTGATTTTCCCTGTGAAGGGAAGCAGAGCAGAGGACCCCGCATCCAAGCTTAGGTCACTGCTTCAAAGAAGCGTCTAGAAAATAAACAGTTATCAAATGCAACTCCAATACATCTCAAGCTGAGAAAATAATTAGTTCATGCTACATTTGTTACAAAAATGCAGGGGGAATAAATGACCGGATACAGCTCTGCCCATGCACTGCTCCAACCGTAATCAAGACAACTATTCCTTACGCTTCTCGGTCTAGCATTAACTAGCAGGAGAAAGGTAGAACATCAAAATGTTCAAGAAAATACGTATACCTGAGGAAACGGGCTCCACTAACAGTGCCAAGGTGTTCTTCAATGAATTTGAAGGTACCTTTTTGTTTAGAGTATGTAACTCTGGTCCCATTGCCAGAGCATCATTTAAATACCAGCAGAAACCAAATAGTCCTGAGATATTGGCTCATCTTGGTAATACGGATGTCACACATGGTTATAGATGTGTGTGTATTTCTGTGTGCGTATGTGTTTTACCCTCAGAGACTGGTCACACTGTCAGTCCATCTGGGGCAAAACCCAGTGCAAGTCGGTAAAACTTCACATTTGTGCTATCACAGCTCCCCCACAAAGACAGCGGGGCCTCAGTGCTGCCTGCAGCCACTGGGCATTGCTCTGCTGTCGTATTTTAGGAGAGCAAAACAACTGGAAAGACGTGAATTATCTTACAGTTCCTTGTTCGACACCCATGAGGCCCGAGGCCCCTGAAAAGTACTGCAAAAATATTACAGCAAAACCAACAGGAGTTTGACTTGGACTCTTCTGCAGCAAGAAAACACCCAAAGGGCAGTTTAGCCACAGAGGTGGGAAGCCTGTGACAACCCACCAGAGGTGGTTGTAGTGGATAGGGATGAGCTTGGTGTCTCAGCTGGAGGTGAGATACAGCTTCAAATCCCGATCACAGATCCAAACAGTGGAGGTGTGGATGGAGCAAAGAGCAGCTCTGTCCTGCACGTCTCTGTCTTACCTAGGTAAGAAGACAGTTCCACATTACAGGGATCAGCTTTTTGGAGCTGCTGACAAAGCAAAAAGGGCAGCTCTTAACCCAAAACACAATGGATGATGAATGCAGGAGTGTCGGTGGATTCGGGCAGACTCTCGTGGTCCCAAGGAATGGCACCGATAAGCGACTTCGGACGAGCTCCCCGTTCTTTGAAGCAGCCCCGGTGTCACCTCCAGGCTCAGAGCAGGAGCACAACACAGCAGTGGAAGGGAACAGGAGAGGGAGAGGAGCCTCGAAGTTAAAGGCAATGGGTAAAGGAGAAAAAGACAAAACAGATGCAAGGAGTAAGCGATGGAGCCACTGAAGTGGCTGCAGTGAAAGGTGATCACTACCTTCTCCCAGCAGCACCTTTAATCATCCTTGATGCAATTTCACTAAAGCAAATTCGATTTAATTTCATTGTGCCTGACCAAGCAATGCAATTCCTACTAGCTGGACACTTTCTAGCCTTCATCAGGTTTTTGCAATAGCACTCATTCCCTGCAATTTATCAGTGCATTTATCACAGCGGTTCCAAAAGCGCCAGCTCCATGAGGCAGAACCTGGTGCTCAATACTTTATTTGTATTCAGCAGATGGACCTTTGCATTCTGGCCTGGTACGCTGATGATTTCCCCTGTTTCTGAGAGAACTCCTCCTGCCCTGCCACGTAATCACTCCCTCGTCTGACGAGCAGAGCACTTTCCTTCACATAAACCCCGGCGCCTCGCATATTTATACAGCTTTTAGCAGCCCAAGCAGCCCTACGTTTAACCCATAGATATTTAATTTTGTTCTGCTACAAGCACAACACCACTCAGCTGTTTACAGTACCGGATTTAACCCCAAACGTAACACTTTAAAAATATATAAATTTTTATATATTTTAATATATAAATCATATACGACAGTCACGGTTTAATTTGAGAATCTCTGCATACAGGATGCACTTCAAAAAGATGTGTCTTGTGACAAAGTGGCTTACAGTGCCAATCTAAAGGACATGGGGCACTCAAAAAAAC
>NW_010199587.1:5895-8278 GCF_000695765.1 Mesitornis unicolor
TTCCCTAAGCAAGTTTCAGTATGCAGTCACTTGTTACCAAAGTCGCAGGAGATTAATGATGAAAGGAGAGAAAAAAATTTATCAAAGTGCATAGAAAAAGGTAGAAGTTATATTAAAAAAAAGTTATTCAAGTACTGCTCATGCATTACTCTCAAAATTTATCTCTTATCACCTCAGTTCATCCCTTGGAAGTCAGCATTTCCAGTATTTCTTACATTTTGGGACTTACACTTGCACCATTTGCCATTTTAACAGGAGAAAACGTGATCTACGTGGCATAATTCATCTTTAGCTTGGACTGGATCCAGGTCAAAGAGCTCCATGTTTTCAGCCCATTAGTCATGGGAATTAGAAGTATTATACAGTCGCTTTTAATTGGTAGTTCATGTTCAACCACTGCAATCCGGTCTATGATTGCAAAACTACCTAAATTATATTCTCAATAAAACATCACCCAGCCGACAACAACAACAACAAAAAAGCCTGTCCCAAAGCAAACTACATTTCACATGCGTAAGTAAAATATAACCAGCTCCACACTCAACGATCATGGGAAAAATGTTGATGACCAGCCACAGCCGGGCAGCGGAGCACAGCTCCAGCCCAACGCCACCTTCCACCCCGGCTCCCGTTCAAAGGAAAGTCGTTCTCAATGCTCCACCGGTCAAACACAGCATTAAGTAGCAAGCACTAAAAAGTTAATTGAATGTTTGCCAGGAGACGTATGCCCCAGTTTTATACTGGATAATTAATTTCTTTGTTTTTATAAGAATTTTAAAGAGTGACCAACAGGCACCCTGAGGGTAATGATCTTCATTCAAGGGAGACTTCTGACTTTCTGTGACATGGGACTTGCTTGCACTTGGAAACACTCCAAGTTATTCTCTTGTAGGTGCCTGCTTTTAACATTGCACAGACTCCTGCATCTATTTCATCTTAAGCAGCTGGTCTCTTTACACACCTCATCTAAAACAAGACCATTTCACTTCAAAGACCTGAAAAATACATTTGTTCTTTACATTGTTTTACGAGCACAGGTGAAGCAGCTTGGGCTGGGGGCAAACTGGAAGACCACAGATGGCTGTGGAGAAAGGGGCTCTCTACTCCAGCCCTGCACTTTAAATTTACAAGACCTGTCCTTCCTCATCACTAGGGCTACAAAGATGATCAAGGGAGTGGAGCATCCCCCTTATGAGGAGCGGCTGAGGGAGCTGGGGCTCTTTAGTTTGCAGAAGAGGAGACTGAGGGGAGACCTCATTCATGTTTATAAATATTTAAAGGGTGAGTGTCACGAGGATGGAGCCAGGCTCTTCTCGGTGACAAACAATGATAGGACAAGGGGTAATGGGCACAAGCTGGAACACAGGAGGTTCCACTTCAATTGGAGAAGAAACTTCTTCTCAGTGAGGGTGACAGAGCCCTGGCCCAGGCTGCCCAGAGAGGTTGTGGAGTCTCCTTCTCTGCAGACATTCAAAACCCGCCTGGACGCCTTCCTGTGTAACCTCATCTGGGTGTTCCTGCTCCGGCAGGGGGATTGGACTGGATGAGCTTTTGAGGTCCCTTCCAAACCCTAACGTTCTGTGATTCTGTGATTCTGTGATAGTCTCCAAACCCTATCACACACCGTAACGGGGCTTTGCTGTTGACAATGCGAGCTACTCCTTAAGATAACCTGCAGTTTTGGGGTTTTAAAAGAAATTTCTTAGGTTACTATCTTCTTAGGTTACTATCAGTCCTGCCAGGATTAATCGTTTTAAAGTACACTTAAACTGTCAAAACAGTTCCACAGTTAGAGCCAGAAAGGAAATAAGGACCATCAGCATCTCACAACATGGGCCAAAGCTTCAACGCACCCACAGACTTCTGGCCTACTGCTGTTTTGGAATAAAAATCCAGAATGATCTTAACCATGATTATGCCTTTGTTGAATGCTGATATAACTTAAAGCCTTAATTGTGCCTAGAGCCTTGCAATCTGTGAATAACTTTCATGGCTTCTGCAAACAAGTACTTAAAACAACCAATCCCTCGTACTAAAGAGCACATCGACAAGTAAACGAGCAAGACTGTGCCCCTTTCTTCAGACCCTCCCTGTGATGACTGTAGGAACCACTGCTGGTTATAGCATAGTATAGAAATACATGTACAGTAGAGAAAATATACCAGCTATGCATGTGGCATTTAACTTCTTTAGGCTTTGCCATTAAACATGATGAACCATCAGAATGGCCACAGAAACACCAAATTCTGGAACAAGCCAACTCTAAAATGTCTATGTGGTTTCATCTTGTTTTATTCAAAAGTTTGCACTGGTTTTGCAATCTGACTTTTTGATTGTCATCCCAACCGCTATGACCTGGACTTTAGTAAGGCCTTTGACACCG
>NW_010199588.1:0-11272 GCF_000695765.1 Mesitornis unicolor
ATGCCACCTGCACCTGGGGCCACGCTGGTCAAGGCCAGTGCCAGAGGGAGAGACAGGCATGCCCTGCATCCTCCTTAAATACATGAATTCGCAGGGGCACTGATTGGCTTGGCCCTGGTCGGGGGTGGGTCTGACAAAGGCAGAGGGGGAGCTTTTCAGGTAGCTTCTTAAAGGGCCATCTCCATAGCCCTTCCCTCGTTACCAAAGACAACCAAAAACCTCCTCACAGAAAACCCAATACATACTTCCCTCCTCTGTTGATGTGCATGGCGTCTGCTGGTGCTCAGTAGTTCTGAAAAACTTGACCATTTATTCTGTGGCTGCCTGTTTATCCCTACATGCAGAGATATGAAGAGTTTTAAGCAGTTTCTTATCAGGATCTTGAGCACAGTGCTAAAAATAGAAATCCCTTTCATTACCCATGGTCTGCCGGAGAGTCCCAAACCTGTGACCTCTGATTTGGGGCATCCAACTCGTACTTATTAGAGTAGTGCACCTCTTAATTGGATGAAGCTTTAACCTAAGGCTACAATGCCTCTCAGAACTGGATGTCTTATTTTGGGTATCCAGTGAAAGAGGTTCAATCTTGATCTGGCAGCCTGAAATACTCATTTCAGTGCTTTGAAATATATAGGCAAATAAATACAAGAACACTCTTTTCTATTTGTAATGTTTTCATTAACATATATAGTTTTGAACTGCTTATAAAGCAAATATCCTCCATTTAGATATATTTAATTTTGGAAGGATGACTAGGTACCCTGGTTACAACAACTGTTTAGGATGTTATTTAGATAAAAATGCATCCTCAGTACTTGTATTTTAAGTGTTTTAGCATTCCATGAGGGAATAAAATGTAAATGAGGAGTGACATAAAAGTGTAATGCCAAAGATAGCAGTGAAAAAACCCACACAAACCCAGTTACTATAAATTTTGAAATAGGTACAAATGATTTGTATCTGAATACCTTACACCCTCATAAGTTTTTTAAATTTTTATGTAAGCAATTAAAAAAATTTTATCTTAACTATAAGCCTTTAAGTGCAGAAAAGTTGGATGAAATCCAAGGAGAAGAAGATAACAAAGAAACACAAGCAAGGTGGCATGTGTTGAAAGGTAAATTGCATTCATTGTAAGTAATGATTGTTATGTCTTCAGTAAGGGAGAAAGTATATAAATAGGGACTTTATATATTTGTATAGAAATACTCTATCTGAAAATAAGAGCTGCATTGACTGTACAAGATTGTAGAAATTATAGAATGAAGCTGACATTGTAATACAGGAAGTGAAGGGAAGATAAAGGTAGAAAATGAAAGGAAATGTAATTACATGGTAGTTAAATAATATAAAGAGTAATTTCCACTGCATCTAGAATAAGACAGATTCTGGGGAGAAGACAGCAGGGGTCTCCAACAGATGACAAGAATAATTCAGACACTTGAAGAGCTTTAAATTGTTGATAAAATGAAATGCATTCTTTGTCTCAGTATTTACAATGGCAAATTTAGGACAGATGTCTGAAAGACAAACATTTTCAGGAGTCTTGAAGGGGAAATACTAAGGGAAAGCAGAAAAAGAAATTTTAAAAATTATATTTAACTGGCTGATTTAAAAACAAAGCCAACTGAGCTGGATCCAACCTGAAAGTATGAAGAAAACTCTGACTTAATTTCACTGGTATATTTTTGAGTAGTATGGCCAAACTGCCTGTGAAGTTTCTTTATTGATTTTGAACTGTGATTCAAATTATGTCCTGACAAAAACAGCTGCAGAATAGTGAACAGAGTACTTTTTGGAAGAATTGAGAATTTTATACTCAAGGAAATAGTACAAATGATACAGAGATGATGATCAGTCTTTAAAAGTATTGAAGACTTTGGATATTTTTGAAGCTATTTCCTTCCACAGCTTGATTTTGATTTTTTGTCCATGTTACGTATTCCTCCAGTTTATACTCTTATGATCAATGTAGCCTGACACAGGGACTCATCAGGATTTTGTTCTGTAATAGGAACTGTCCAAAGGACCTAATTCCACTACTGCATCTTTGCAGTGTCCCTGTCTCTTCCTTGCTTTTGTCTAGCCTTCCATACAGAAAGATGACTTACAATTTCCCCTTCTCTTGGGCTTCCTCTCCCAACTTCACTGAAATTTTTCCACCAGACACTGAGTCCAGTGTCTCTATTTATGGTCTGCTTGGTTGGCACAGGGTTTATCTTCCCTGTCACAGACACCTTCACGCACTGAGAAGCACATAAAAATTATCCAAACCTGACATGGCTAAGTGGGATCTGAGCTAGCTAAAGAAAAGATTTAAAAAGACAGTACAGCAATGCATGAGTCAAAACTAAATCTTCTTTGTAGAATTCTTTTAGTGTTTTCAATTATTCTTTCACATTACTGGAATTGGAAAAGAAAGAATATTTTATATAGTGGGTTGCCTTTGGTGGGCTACGAGATAACCACCCAGTTGCTCTCTCACTCCTTCTCCTCAACAGGACAGTGTGGGGAGAAACCAAGATGAAAAATCTCTTGGGTTGAGTGAAAGACAGGGAGATCCCTTGCCAATTGCCATCAGGTGCAAAACAGACTCAACCTGGGGAAATTAATTGAGTGTATTGCCAACTAAAATAGAGTTGGATGGTGAGAAACAAAGACAAAAACTAAACCATCTTGCCCCACACTGCCCTTTTTCCCAGGTTCAACTTCGCTCCTTCATTCCCATCTCTTCTACCTCCTCCCTTCTGTGAGCAGCACACAGGGGGCGGGGAATGGAGTTGCGGTCAGTCCATAGCAGTTTCTCTCTGCTGCTGCTTCCTCCTTGCACTATCTCCTGCTTCAGTGTTGGGTCCCTGCATGGGCTGCAGCCCTTCTACAACAGCTTCCAGGTGGGTCTGCTCTGTGAGCTGCAGTCCCTCAGGGTAGGCCTGCCTTAGCACAGGTCTTCCACAGGCTGCAGTTCCTTCAGTACATATCCACCTGCTTTGGCATGGAGTCCTCCACAGGCTGCACAGTGCATCCTTTCTCCACTCGAATCTCTTAATGAGCTGCAGGGGTGCTCCGATGCCTGAAGCACCTCCTCCTCCTCTCCTTTTCTCACCTCAGTGTTCACAGGATTATTTCTTACACTTTTTTTCCCCTCACTTTTGCTCCCTGTGCAGCATTTTGCCCTTTTTAAAGCATGCTTTCCTTGAGGTGTTGCCATCATGACTGAGGGCTTCAGCTATGCCCTGTGGTGGGTCTGTTGGTGCTGGCTGGAACTAGCATGTCTGGCACAAGACAACTCTGGCATCTCCTCTCAGAGGCCACCCTGCAGCCCCCTGCATTGCTGCCCACACCTGATACTGGGAAAGCTGGGAAAAACAGACAAGTCGTCTTGGGCATTGTCCTCTCACTAAATCACGTAAGAGGAAGCAAAATCTGGGAAAATAAAGTGAGGGAAATTATATCTAAATTTTATTTTAATTATGAGAAGTGAATTATATCAATGAATAACACAACTGTAGTTCATACAGTGAAACCTTTTTGCCATAGGGTGGTGTGGTATTTTTTAGCCATCAGTGGAACCTTGAAAACCAGACTGAGACACTCATAAACTATTATAATCTGTCGGCTGAATTTTCCTTTGACAGAAATACTAATAATACTTTATTCTATCTGTTTCAGGTGTTATAATTAAAAATATATTTTCCTTCAGACCTTTCTTTAATTGTAGTGTTAAAGTTTATGAGTACAACACCACTACTATTTCAATTATATTAAACATTTATCATATAATTAGTTTCTTAAATTTCTTAAGATCTGTTATCCTGCATTTACCTGTACTTTTCCAAGGGATTAGAAGAGAACTCAACCAGTGTTCTTTCTAGTTGTAGAAATGTTAGCATTTTTCCTCTAGAATGTGTATGCATCCTTTTTATTTTCTTCGGTAGTATAATACAACTATGTGCTGTTCTGTAAGGATTGGTTGGTTTTTTCTCTTATGACATAAGGTGTCCTGGTAGAGAACAAATATGCAACTTTTCTAGGAGTGTGGAAAAAATGTGAGGAAGGGTCTGAGAATGTGTTGAGAAGGGAACAGTCTCTCAGCGTACACACTCAGCAGCCAGGCTGTCCCTCATGTCTGGAAATTCAGGCTGCTGTGGGTTGTAGAAGTCATGTTTCAAAGCCAGTGATTTTTTCTTGTGAAAAACTTGCAGAGACTATGCTTTTGTTGTGAAATAGTTGATTTTAACTCCTGGTACTTGAACTAAGAAGAAAACAGGTTGTAGATTTCCTTGCTGAGTGGATTCCAAAGGATAGATCCCAGTTCCTGGCATCTATTGAAGTGTGTCAGAAGAAAATCACTGGGGTGCTTTTCCTGAGTTATGGAGAAAACACCTGAAATGCAATATCGCAAGTGGACTGTACATCAGAAATTCATAGGTGGAGAGAGGCCAAGAAAATCTGTCCATCTTCTGTTTTAATTGAAATGAAAAATATACCAAGATGTCATAGTAAAATAAGAGGTATTAAAATTTTTGAAGACAGTAATGAGTTTTGAAAAGAAATTTTGCTGAAAAGACCAGATGCTAGGTTGAATGCTCCTTTGTCGTGGACTTTTACTCCAGATCAATCTGGATATTCAATAGCAACAGGACAGAGAAGGTAAAAAAGGCATTCTGTAGTTTCATATGTCTCACATATGAGATCATGAAACAAAGCAGAGATACAAGATCCTTTTAAGATCCAGAGAACATGGCAAATTGGGGTGAAGATGGCAAATATGCTGAAGGTTGTTCCAAATTGCTGCTGTAGGCAAGTTAGACAAGTTTCTAAGTTAGAATTTTAGTTTGGTTTTGCTTTTTTTAGTTTAGTTTAGTTTAGTTAGAGTTTAGTTTGATTATGCTCTTTTTAGTAGGATTCCTGGAAATTTTCAAGACTTTTTAGGATTAAAGATGAAATTTAGTTCCACATTGGTAGAGCTTTTGCTATGGAAGAGGCAGGCAAATTTTGCTTTTTTTTCCTTGAGTTTACTGAGGCTTTACCTGTGAATTTATGGACCACAACTGAGTGTACTCTCAGTGAGAGTGTGTTACTAAGTTCTGTAACAAAGTAAGTGATGATTGCTGGTGCAAATTGAACACACTTTTTTTTCCCCATAGACTTCTTATGGATGTTGTGTGAAAGTTGCTCTGATTCAAAAGATTATTTTCTAAATCTATAGTTTCTAAAACCTTGAGCTGGAATATGAACATCAGGCTTAGTACTTTCCTCTTCAAGCACTCTTATATACCATGTTCTGCTTTGCCTCTGAGACAGAGGCTTGTTTTGCAGATCTGCTACAACAATCCTAGTAAAAATATACCCTAGCTAGGATCTTGGCCAGTTCAGATTAGCTTTAGCTGAAGGCATGATTTAACTGTGTTACATTTAAAATGACTAAAGCCAGGAGGAAAGATCCCAGATCTATTTTTATAGTGCAAGTTAGAAAATGGATTCATTCAGAGTGCAGAGCTGCACCAAATTTATTCATCCATTTTTAGAGTAAAGATGTTCTTTTGTTTCTCACCAGACAGAAATTTACTCTGATGGTGCAGTTCAACCCTAACCCGTTCAAGGTGCTTTATGGTGCTGGCAGTGGTGACACATTGTGCAAAAGCTCTGCTTCAGGTGCTGCGAGCAGGCTCTGATCTTACCCACTGGTTTCTGCCGCTGCACTGCTCCTTCTCTTGTCCCAGAACAAATGTTTTTGCTGCCAAAAAGCTATTCAACCCAATGATCCGATCCAAGTGAGTTATTTTTTTTCCTGTCCAGAGCTAGTTCATTGCATGGCCTCAAAAATATCCCAAAGTGGCAACCACTGTTGGGTGAGGAATTGTGACATCATTACAGGAATGGTTGAGTGTTTTAAAACTAAAATGAGTAATCAAGCTTAACTGCAGTTCTTGTTACATTTCTTTGGGTCTGCCATAAACATTGCCTTTCGGGAAAGAATGTAAGTGATTATTTTCAGTCAGTTCAGTCCTCCAGTCCAGTTCACTTTGTGCAGATGCAGTCCCTAGGTAGTTCAATCTGGGAACATTGTGAAGAGGAGAGAGGGAAAAATGTGTTGTTTAAATTAGTTTCAGCAGCACTGGATATGAAACTGTAGACTTGCATTGCAATTGTTGGAATAGAAGGAAGCCCTTTCTTACCAGTTCAGTCCATCTGAATAGCAATAGCTGGTGCTAAACAGAAAACTGTTAATTTAGACGAATGTCAGAAATGACCCATATAATTAGGAACCATGCTGCTCTGATCAACAGCTATTTCACATGTTATTATTCCCATTCACTGCTCTTTTTTTTACCCCCCCTAGGTACTACCAAAACTAGTTTATGTGGCTTGTATTCCTCATAATTAGTAAATCTTTACTGGATAAAAGACGTAAATAGCTTGAAGCTTTTCTAAGTGTATACAGCATTTATCTTCTTCTCTGGTCTGTTTCCTGCTTGATTTGTAACATGTTTAGTACTAATATGTTATACCATCAGTCAGATTAGCATTCTGGCACTGCAGGGCCACATAGTGCATAAAATGCACTTAGCCTGGACATATGTAGCAGAATTTAGCCATTTGGTAGAATAGTTATGCATTTTTAGGTTTCCTGCATTATTTTGTTATATCTATATCTGTTTGTCAGTGTGGTTATTCAGATTCTCTGTTTAGTTGAAAAAAATACTATTATTCTTACAAAAATATGTTTTTAGCATATCTGTTTAATCTTTTTATTTAAATACCTACTACTCATTAAATAAGCAGTCCCTTTTGCTTGTATTTTAAATAGCTTATCTCCTGCTTTTAATGTACTTTAAAATAAATTATTCCTTGCTCTGTATAATGCTGTGTCTGTATCACTGTTTGCCTACATACGGAGCAATTTGGCACTGAGCAGACTTGCCTATCTAAAAGATATGTTCTGTCTTTCACAAGCTGTTGGGCTTGATGCAAGAATTAATGGAGGGGCTTGTTTTGTGCAAATGATTGGAATAGAGAATCTTTGAGTTTTCTTCTGGTCTCAGTTTTTTGTTCTGAAATAATGTGTTACTCAAAGTATGACCAACTTATGCAATTGTGTGGAGCCTGAAAGGTCCCTGCTAAGCACTAGGGATACACCTGCATGCTGCTGAGTTAGAGGAAGTGAGCTGCCTTGGAGATGGCTGATGCATCTGTGCCCTGCAGCTCCATGTGGTGTAAGTGAGCCAGTGGAGTGCTGTTCCTAAGTCCTGTGCAGAACTAAATGTGTACAAACACAAGGTAACTTTCCTTAATTTACCAGAGAAGATGGCACTTGTTACTACTGCAGTGAGAATCCAGGATGTATATGGCACTGTGATACAACAATTGCTGTTACCCTGAAATTACACTTTTTGGCTCAGAGGTGAGGAGGTTATAGGGCACTCACCTGCTGCACTGTAATTCACTTGCTGGTTGAATGATGGAACAAAAATTAGAAGAGGTGGGTTGAAGACCAGGAGAGTGTTCAAGGATACCAATGTTCCTGAGATTAATACTGAACTGATGTCGTTTTACAGGAATGCAAGAGGGATCGTGATTCTGTTCCAAAGAGAGGTCCTGGGTTTAATCCCTCCTTCTGTCTTTCTTTGTTTTAAAAATTCTGGTAAAATTTTGATAAAATTCCATCTTCTTGGCCATGAATGTTGAATTCAGTGATGTATTCTCCATCCACTGAGTAGCTCCAAGGAACTGTAGCCCTTCTTTGTCAGGACTGTGTGAATTTTGAAAGGTCAAAAGCAGCCAATGCACATGATCTCAGCCAAAATGTCACTGCTTCTTGGCACATGCCATGGCAGGGACTATTTTGCAACTGTGCCTCAGGAGATAGATGATAATTTTGAGAATCATTCTGTTGAAATGTCACTTGTGTAAGTTCTATATGCCCCTCCTCCCCACAGTTTAGGATAATTTGATTGATTTAAATATCTTCAGTGTGAAATTTTTGTTAGTGAGGGAGACCCTGACTTTTGCATGGGTATGTTATTCTCTTATCACAACAGTTACTGAAAATGTAGTACCAGCATGAGCAAAAGAATGTAGACAAGAGATAACTGTGGGGAGGTTAGCAGTTTAAAGAATTTCTGCTGTAAAAGCTTCAATATTTTTAACCTTTAAGTCAGAACTTTTGTGTTTTCCTGTTAAACTTTCCCAAGCAATAAAAATGTTATTTAAAAAATATTTGCAGTACAAATAAATGACAATAGTTTTGTTCAAGTACAAAATGTAATGCAAAAAATGGAGTGAGTTTTACATTGTTATAGCACATCAAGATTCTGTGCAAAAGTCACAAAGTGAGTAGTCATTAAAAAGGTGGCATCTTTTAAAAGAGAATTGTGATTCTGAAGTGAATTTTCTTCCTTTCCCTCCACCTTTTTTCCCTTTCCCCTGGAAAGCTATTTTAGTGTCACCAGATTTCAGGTAGATTTGATGATCAACCTGGTGGTATTTTTCAAAAAAAACCTGTACCACTTTTGAGCAAAAGTTGCACTGAAAATAACTGGCATGTGGTACTAACTCATAGTCACTTTTGAAAATTGCACTCTGCAGTTGTGAAAGCTCTCTTCATTTGGAGGCTCACCACTTTTTTGCTGATCTCTCAGCATTTACTTTTAGTTCTGAATGGAGAATCTATCCCTTAATTATATGGAAGAATGTGATTCCTGGATGAACAGATCCATTAGTCACTGTACTGTGGGAGTGAGAAGAGATTGTAGCAGAAAATGAGTGTACACTGGTGTTAAGATGTCTTGTTGGCAGTACTGGGAGAAGGGAGAATCTTAACACAGGGACTTGTAGACAGAGTTTTAGCTTGATTAGAATGAGGAGAGGGACTTGTTGTTATTTCAGTGGGGAAGGTTCAATCGCTTAGTTTTTGTTGAGATTTCTGGAGGGGAGGGAGCTTCGAGTATACTCAGCAAGCACTGAAAAAGATTTTTTTTTTTACCAAGTTAGAGAAAATTTTAAACCCACCTCTTTTGTTCATCCCTTCAAAGACATTGCAACTTGAAAAAGCTCTAATGAATTTTTTCTTCATTATGCTTTGCTTTCCCTACCAATGAGGTTGGATTAACCCATAGATACCAGCATTTGCCACTAGTGCATTTAGACAGTGAAGACTGTGTCTAGACTGAAAGGTGAGGAAGAGACAGACTTGATGAACTCTTAGAACTTCATCTTGTGTGCTTTACATCCCCAGCTTTTGTCAGGTTGGGAGGTTGGGTGTGAATGACCCACACAGTTCTTGGAAGAAGCCAGTCCCAAAATGTCTGATGATGGAAAGGAACTACCCCATTTGGTGCTACCTATGTCTAGTTGGCTCCGATAATGAGAACAGGAGTGTGAAGGCTTGAACATGCTCAAGAATTTTCCCTCTTCAGAAGGCTAGAGTTGGGATGGTCACTTAGCAGTAGTTCAATTTGGTTACAGCATGAGTAGTGGCAGAGTCTCATCTTGAGAATGAGCTGAGGTCCCTGCTTATTTAGATATGCTCTAAGTGTGAAAAAAATGCTGCTAGAGCCTGACTAGATGGCCTAGAAAGGCCATCATCAAAGTAGGGAGCTGTAATAAATATTAGATTTTAATAGTTTGTCCTTGATGAAAATTCTGAATTTGACACATGGCTTGTGAAACTTACCCTTAAGTACTTCATGTAGTAAGTTAACCTGCTGATCACATGTAGCTGAGAGAGCCTACAGTACGTGACAGGGCATGAGCAGAGAAAGGTTGCTCTGGTAGGTCTAGAGTGGGATAACAGTTTAGGGCAAGTTAGGTTTTCAAACTGTAAAATCAGATAATTCTATGTTGGTAGGACAGAGAAGAAAAAACATAACTTTGCGAAAAATAGGTAAGCAAGTTGATGATTTTGACAGGAAAGCCATCTGGAAAGTAGAATGGTAGCAAAAAGAGAAACTTTATGGAAGCACCCAAACCAGAGCAGTTTCAGAATCAAGTTAGCCTTCATTTTTTTTATATGACTTCCATTCTTAGTTACAGCCAAAGCTGGCTGTATCCAGGCTATTTTTGGGCTATGTTCATCCAACCTGTGTCAGAAATGTTTTGTGGTATTTCTAGTCCAGTTTTGTAGAGGGTTATGAAAATATCTAGGAGACTATTTGGTTTTCCAAACTAAGCTACCAAGCTTCTCCAGATTCCTCTTTTTTTTAGATACTTATTTTTTGACAGTATTATGATACCATTATGGAATTTTACCTTCTGTGTGCAATGTACAGTCATTGCTTTATGTATCATATGTACTGACTAGTCAATTCAATATATGCTTTGAATCAACTCTTAAATGATGATACTTTTGTTCTAAATATATTGTTTTGATTTCACAGGTGCCTGCATAAATATCACCAACAGCCAGTGCCAAATGTTGCCATATAACTACACCACTATAACTTCAGTTCTTTCCATTCTCAAAAGTATTGAAATGGAAAAGTTCCTGAAGTTCTTCAGTTATCTCAGTCGTCTCAGCTGCTATCAACACATCATGCTGTTTGGCTGTAGTCTTGCTCTTCCTGAATGCATCAGTGACGGTGATGACAGGTATTTGGGAATGAAAATCAGTCAGTGACTAGAGCCAATTGTGGTAGAATACTCTCTGTCTAATCAGACAAGGAAAGATCCAAACTAAGCCAATGACCTTCTCACTGCAAAACTCCTGTCTGTCAAAGCTATTCACAACATTTCAGCCATGATGAGCTGACTGCAATAGGGTTCTCATTGAAAAAATATTGCCACTGTAGGGAGTAAAACTGTGATATTGGGGCAGTCAGGCTTATTTTCTTAAAATAGGCTGTCCAGAATTTTTGTACCTCATTTCTCCAATCTGGATGTGCTGAAATAGAATGCTTTGTAACAGCATAAATGCATTGGATATTTATAGTATTGGCATAAATTGTGGTGGCTGTTAATTAAATTATACTTCATACTTTTTTAGTCTTTTCCTTCAGAAAAGTTAATATTTTAAATATATTTTATGGTATTAGATTAGCAGGAGGTATTCAGAGTGACATAAAGTGTTTTGGAAGCTTAAGAAGCATGTCTTGTTTTCTGTATTTACATAATTACACAGCATTAGTATTGTGTGTGTATCTTTTTAAATTGAATTTGATTTGAAAAAGGATCAGTGAGTCTAACACTGCTAAAATCAAAATACGGCACAAAAAAGAAAAAATATTTGTTTTAAATATGTACACAATCTCTGATGATTCTGGAGAGGGAAAGA
>NW_010199588.1:11303-16167 GCF_000695765.1 Mesitornis unicolor
TTCTTTCTCCATATTTTCGTTTCTCCTTATCTCCAGTTTCTCCACTGTGAAATACAGAAGCCAAAAGCTGTGCAGTTTACAAGGGATAGGATGCTCATGAAAAAGTTCTGTGAGATGAAGTAAGCTGGTCTAAAGTACAGTTGCCAATGAAAGGTACAGACCCACTCCAGGAAATAGATGCCTGTCGTTTCTAGTGCACTAGAGTAATTCATGGCTTGGCCAGTTCAGCTCACTAAACTGTCCAAAAATTAACCCAGAAAAAAATGTATAGATAGGATTAGGGTGCAGCTAAGGCAGGATGGGTAACGGTGTAATGAAACTGACCGTTAGACTGGCTGAGCTGTTTAATCCAAACATGCCTGTATGCATATCTTTGTTAGACTACAGAAAACTACATTCAATTAGCCTTGTTGAATTCAGTCCATGATTAATTATACCCCCCATCCCATTCAGTATTACATTTGTTCCAGTTAATGTGGTAACATACAGCCTTAAACTACCTCCTGTCTCTAGAAATCAGAACAAAATAAGAAAAGTGCATTCAGTTAATAAATGGATGCATTTAAACAGTCAACAAAAGAGGCCATTTCTCTGTTGCTTCACTTCTGCCTTGTTTGGAATTTGACTTTCACAAACCTTTTGAAAGAGAATGGTATGCATTGAAAGTGGAAAGCTCATAAATCTATGAGAATTGTGAAAGGATAAGATTTTTACCTTTCCTTTTCCATCTCTTTCCTGAAGATATCTTTCTTGCAGGGCTTACATTATGGCAGCTGCCTTGCTAATTTAAAAAGAACAGAAGTTAAACTGAAGTTTGGAACATGCAGGGTTTTGCTCTGGTTTTAGATGGCAACGAAAATACTTTGAGACTCAAGAGTGAGGACTTTCCTTTGTATGGGTTTGTTTTGTAAGTTTTGGTTTGGTTTGATTTGTTGTTTTCTGGTTTTTTTCTTTTTTCTTCACAGCATCATCCTTCTCCCATAAATTTTTGATGACAAAGCTGAAACTGGATTTCTGTGTCTTGGTTTACAGTCACAATGCCTCCCTCTATTCTTATTTTAAAATCTTCTATGTGGAAACTCTTCTGGCCTGATTGGGAAGAAAGTCCAATGTGAGAGTGCAAATGATGCAGGATTACATTAGAATCTGATTTCACTTTAAGTAATTGAATGTCTGCAGAGTGTGCCATGGGTGGCATTGAAAATGTAGGCTGGGTGGCAACCACAGGAAGAACCGTGAGGGTGGACTGACAAAGTGCTGGTTGGTTAAACCTAGTTTGCTAAACTTGTGTTGTCCTAGTTTAACTTCTGCTTTCTTTTTAAAGAGAATACCTTTTTCTGTAGGCAACTGGGTGATTTTTGTGATTACTGTTTTTCTTGTAGCACCCAATAATTTCAGGCCAAAAAGTGTATTTTAAAGCCAAGAATAGTGATTTCAAGAAGCATCATGTCTTCATGAAGTAGTTATTTAACACCTTCCCTTTCCCTCTCACCACAGCATCCCCGTCATCCCTCTAATAGCTGCTCCCAGTGAGATCTGGTGAAAGCTCTATGTTGCTACGAAAAGGTTTTGGTGCAATAGGGGGAAATTACTGTGTATGTATTGAGTGCAGGTACAAAAAAGGAAGACTGGCCTGTGTTAGATCTGTTGAATAGGGGAATCTGGGAAGTTGAAACGTGCTGAAAGAGAAGCAGAAGAGCCACTGTGGGGAAAGACTTTGATGATAATGAATGTAGATGAGTCCATATGCTGTAGCCTTTTTTTGAGACTATGGTTGTTTTTAACATACAGAATGACAAAACATACACTAGTATGGAGACCAATTGTTACTGTCGTTGTCACTAGTTCCTCCAGTCAATTACAGCTGTCTTATTCTAATTGCCAGTGCATCTCTGGTCATAATTTTTCCTATAGTGATACTTCTTTGTTTTATAGTGCGATTCTTTAAAATTTATGTAAAACATAATTTGACAAAAGCTGCTTACACAGTAGAGAAGAAATGAAACTCATGTGATGCTCAGATGTCTATTCTTAGGTATTCACAAGAGAGTCAGTGTTGGCAGCTGCAGCCATGGGAGCAATAATTATAACAACGCATTACAAGAAGCAACAAGAAGGAAAGTTACAAACACTAATCTTTGACATCCAGTGTGCTGTCGTTACATAGCTTTGCTCTGATATTTAAAATTATGTCTTGTTTAACATTTGTCTTTCATGTGTTTATAAACGTTATATTCATTAACACTTGAAGGAAATTAAGTTTCTAGGCAGAATGCTCCTTCAGTGTTTGTGTAAGACACAGTGTAGTTAGGTACTGGGATTTCTGAAAATGAATATATGAATTTTAAAAGCTGTATTTAATTTTAAGAATTAGATGTACAATCAGCTAGCCCTGCTCTTTTAGAAAAATCAATAACAGTACCATTAAAAGACTATTTTTCAGTAAAGGTAAAGTTTGAAAGTACAACTAAAACCTATGTGAGAATGCAACATGGACCATTGAAGTGCAATAAGACTTCTTGCTTGCTTATTACTTGGTCATAATTTTGATAGTAAGAGATTGTTTACTTGAAGGCATTATGAAACTTCTTCCTCCTTGAGTGAATCACAGAATCACAGAGTGGTAGGGTTTGGAAGGGACCTCTGGAGATCATCTAGTCCAACTCCCCTGCTAAAGCAGGTTCACGAAGAGCAGGTTGCACCACTTAGCATCCAGGTGGGTTTTCTATATCTCCAGAGAAGACTCCACAGCCTCTCTGGGCAGCCCATACCAGTGCTCTGTCACCCTCAAAGTAAAGAAGTTTTTTCTCATGCTGAGCTTGAACTTCCTGTGTTCCAGTTTTGTCTGTTACCCTTTGTCCTGTTGCTGGGCACCACTGAAGAGTCTGGCCCCATCCTCCTGACACTCCCCCCCTTTAGATATTTATAAGCACTGATAAGATCCCCTCTCAGTCTTCTCCAGGCTATACAGACCCAGCTCTCTCAGCCTTTCCTTATAAAAAAGTTGCTCCAGTCCCCTACTCATCTTTTTAGCCTTCTACTGGACTCTCTCGAGTAGTTTCTTGTTCTTCTTGAACTGGGAAGCCCAGAACTGGACACAGAGCTCCAGATGTGGTCTCACCAGGGCAGAGTAGAGGGGGAGGAGAACCTTTCTCAACCTGCTGACCCCACTCTTCTTAATGCACCCCCAGGATGGCATCGGTCTTCTTGGCCACAAGGGCCCATTGCTGGCTCATGGTTAACTTTTTGTCCACCAGGACTCCCAGGTCCTTCTTGCCAGCAGGTCACCGCTCAACCTGTACTGGGGATGAGACCTTTCCAATATGACTTCAAAATCAGACTTAGAAAACAGCAGCAGCAAAATAACACCAACATCTTAAACTAGTTGATATGCTTAACTAATGACTTGTAAAACATTCAAGGTCCTTTTGAGTAGTGTAAGTCTGCAACCATTACCACCAAATGCAACAGTTACTTTGTGTGTTGTAAGAAAGATCTGTTCTCAGAGCTGTTGGTCGCAATTGATGAGTTAAGGTTGTGAATTTTACTTTACCATTGGGAAATAAAAGACTGCAGAACTGCTTTTTAGATATCTATTATACAAAGTTTATAATGGGTTCAATTGTGTAGGAATGATGTGAGAATATGTATGGGTTTGGATAGGCAATCCTCCTCACATGTTTCAGTCTTGGTTTAATCTACCTAATTTTGGTAACAAAAGCAGGTAAATATTCAAAGACAAATTACCAGCTGCTAGGAGCTCTGGATGAGCAGTCTGATAGGTGTGACATGGCTGGTGCACTATCTTTTTATAATGCACTTGAATGGAAATATCAACTTACAATTGCACAGGCAACTTTGCCATTCTGCAGCTTTTAAGAAATGTTTAAATCTTACACAATTGTGAAGTTACAGTTTCAGAGTAATTTTTGAAGTAACTGTATTGTTAAAACCTCCTGGAAGGACATTTAGAAGCCCCTATCATAATCCTATCTGTGAAGGATTTGTTAGAATTAGTGCTACCCAATTAAAAAAGTTAAGCTACAGCATTGATGATGACCACTTACCAGTCCTCTGAGGAAGAAGGCGGGACCATTTTCTCCTACCCCACCACTGCCTTGTCTTTTTATGTTCTTCTCATGACTCCATCTACTGTATTTCTTGCCTTGACCCAAGCACATGGGGGGAGGCTGCTTTCAGAATACTTTTTTCTTTCATTGTGCCCTTTGTGCCATTCAATATGCCTCCCTGTAATTTCACCTGTAATTTCACCAATAGTTGCAAAAATTGTAATTGCATGGTCTAACTCTTTCTGAGGGAAAATATTGAAGATAAAGTTGCTAGTGGCAGACAGTCAACACACCATGAAAAACATTTCCTAAAGTATTTCCTGCACAATATAAATACTCAGTTCCAGTTCCAGGCTACCTGTAAATTGATAATGCAGTAATTCAAGGTGAAATAGAACTTATTTATGGCAACAAGAAAGTGAAATGGTCGGCACGTGTAATGCATAGGGTAGAGTTTCAAAGCAGCAAAAAAATCTGTTTAAGATATATGCAAAATAGCACTAAACAATTCCTGTGTACTTTTGGAAATATTTATGAATGATAACAGATGTCATATGCAAAGTCATGATTGAAACCGTGTTTCAGTGAATGTGCTGAACATACTTGAATTATTTTCCTAAATGAAAGGACAGTCAATTAATTCAGAGATAGTTCAAAGAGAAAATTAAGTAATAAATGAATACATATGAACAAAGAAAATCTAAAGTGTGCAGATTCAGAAAGTGACAAAGTATTTGCATGGAGAAAGGAATTAGAAGAAAACAAATCACAGAATCACAGAATATTTGGAGTTG
>NW_010199589.1:0-478 GCF_000695765.1 Mesitornis unicolor
TGGATTGTTATCAGCGTGGTTTCCAAATCTGACCCAATGGTTTTTAGGATTCTTAGTTGAAGGTATAACGGTATTAATAACTTTAATTTTAATTGTATTATGTATTTCTATAGCATTAAGCTGTATTAAAAAGGCTCTTGAGAGAATTGTACACCAGACCTGGGTTGCTCAAAAAGAAGAAGGGGGAATTGTGGATTGCTGGCTCTCCCAGCGCGGCCATGATCTTGTCGATGTGATCAACCCAGCGTACGAATAAGGGTCACCTGCAACTTTAAGGAAGTTAAGAGCCGGACTCGCTAACCGCAAGTAGGCGTACCGTCCATACGTCAGGACGCATGGACAACAACCAATTAGCTGTATGCAATAGCTGCGTGTGACTATCTCGTGACTAAAATCGAGATTATAAAAGCTGTGTAACTCTGCTTAAAAAGAGAGAACGACCATACCCATATTGAGAATACCTCGTTACTCCGGGTAG
>NW_010199590.1:0-320 GCF_000695765.1 Mesitornis unicolor
GACCGCTGCGCCGTTCAGCGGGTTGCCCGCTAGGCGGCGGGATGACGGCCGTTGCCAGCAGCATGCCTCCGTCGTGGAGAGGTGTCCTCCCCTCCTCGCCTCTCCCAAGGCCCTGCTGCTGAGGGGCCCTGGGCTGCCCCCTGGGTTCTGGGTTTCTCCGCTAGCTCCCACTAGTTTGTTTGGGGTTTTTCTTTTGGAGGGGTAGCAGCTTCAGTCTTAGCAAGTGGTCAAGTTTGAGTGAGAGTGCCAGGGGCTGTGCAAGAACTCCTGAGCTTTGGCCTCCTTGAGCATGAGTGGCAGGGGGGACCCCCAGGGCTGCC
>NW_010199590.1:351-5988 GCF_000695765.1 Mesitornis unicolor
CTTGAGAGCTTCCGTGGTACTTGTTCAAGAAGAGGGATGTTTTTGCAGAGGTTTTGTTAATACTTGAATTCCTGTTTCTCGGTTGTGGTGTTACATACAGAGATGTCCACTCAGTACCAGTTTTACTGAGCCCCTTGGTTTCAGTGATGCCTCAAGGCCATGAGCATTTTTTCAGTCCTTTCCAGTATTACATCAGAGAAACAGATGTACATCTGATATTTTGAGGAGGCTCAAATTATTCAAATAGTTGTTTGAATAAAGTTGTGTAATTTGTTCTACATATTCTGGAGATAACCCATCCCTGTTCAAAACGCATTCTGTCTTAGCTTTGTAGCAACTGTCGTTGCAAAGCTGAATTTTAGAACAAATCTTGTCCCCTGGTCTCGGAATACCATTCATCCCATCTCTTCTGTAATCCCAAATTTGCGAATTTGGCTGGATTGCCAGTCCTCCCTATATCCATCTTTAGAAAATAAACTGCATAAACGCAGTGAATCAGCAGGACTCGACCGCTACATCCTCCAGGGTTACAACAGCTGCTCTAAGCTCCACCAACAGAAGGGTGGTACAGTACTGTACTGTGAGATGCATTAGATCTACGTACTTATAAATAGAGTATGCTACATTTACTAGTTTGCAAAGTCCATAGGTGCTTGACAGTATGCATAGCACAGATGCATAGACATGATTAAAACAGTGCTTAGCTGGGAATCACAGAACCAGCATTATTTCAGAAAGCTACAAAAGATGGGAAGAAAACCCAAAATATTGTTTGTGGGAGATGAGAAAGCACAGAATTTTCTTGGAAGAAAATTCCTTTATGATTTGTCACCATCCACAACCAACTTTGTGTGACTTGGACTGAAGATATACTTTAATTTCATAAACTTGTAAAGGTGCCAAAGGTTCCATTCCCACCAGCCCCATAGCAGAACCAGCAAAACTGGGTAACACATGTGCTTAACTGCTTTACTAAAGAGTCAGCCCATCTTAGTTTAAACTCCCAAAGAGGAGTGTTTCAGATTTTCAACTGTAGCGGATGAGAAGCTCTTGTATATCACAGGGTGAGTTCTGGGCACAATAGCTTCCAGCTAGTGGATAATGATAAGCTGATGGAGTAGTGTGTTTTGAATTGCATTTGCTGTCTCTGTCCTTGGCTGAAGTAAGTCCTGCTCCATAAGTTTTTAACTTGGAAATATCAGTAAGAGATTACATGGCTTGTTTCACTTTGCCCAATTTCCCATAAAAAAAACAAGCAGACCAAAAAAACCTATCTAATAGGTAAAACTTTTAACTATATAGGAATGTTAAATTACGGTTCCAGTATACAAACTAACCAATTATGCAAACATTCAAGTTAGGATGCCCAAAACTGTTAATCTTGATTTCAAAAAGGAATATTTCATATTTTTCATGATCCCATCTGGCAACCACGTAACCTTTTAGAATTTGGAGGTCCTCAAGTTTCTATAAAATTATTTAATTATGAAAATATTTTTGGAAATTCAAGAATAGGTGCCTTTTTTGGCAAAACTGAAATATCAGCTTAGAGCTCTGTAACATTCACTAAAAATGGTAGCACCTGACAGCTTTCCCCTTAACCACATCTGTTTCATGAGACATGTTGCTACAAATAGTATGGTTGGCTGGAAGCTTCATGTTGACTGATAGGTTGACCAGATTTCTTGTTCTGATTCATCACATGGCTGCTGCCTGTTAAATGGGTAGGGAGCTAAGTTATAATTGCTTTTCTATGGTTAGGTATATTAATTTGGATCACTATCCACTTACCAATTTTCACAAATCCTAAAATAACTTTGACATCCGTTGTTAGATTTGCTTAAAATTTGTCAATGACTTGTTCGTCTTTGTGATGGAACAGATGGACCAGTAGCACAACCACATAAAATTCCTTTCTTTAAAAAAGTGGGATAGCAAAATATGGATTGGTATGTTTTATTACCCATTCTGTACTTCATATATGGAAGACACCATGATTTATGCATGTAACCAAATGCTGGAGTAGTTTTTGACTACAGCTGTTCCATATACAACTTTCAATATATTCCTCCGCATTGACTTTCTGATAAAGAGCTTGTTTAGAAGTTGTATTTGTGAAATGCTTCATTATATCATTTCGAGTTTAGGACTGGAACTGACTGCCATTTCCTCTGCTGAAATCACATCATATATGTAGTATAGGAAAAAACTCTTATTAAAAGAAAATGAATTCCCAATATTGTTTAATAGGAAATATTTCCTTTAGTTCTTAAACTCGTATTTGGTTTTACAAATAAGTTTTTACAGAATCATGTTCTCTTTATTTTTATAAGCTGGAACACTGTTAAGAAGTAGCTGTCTTCTCTAATCAACAGTGTTTGTTTTTGATAAGCAAACTTTCATTGAGGTGAGCCATTCATCAACTCATGTGAACATTATCGTAGCATTGGCATTCTGAAAGAACAACAAATCTGTAACACTAATCTCAGCCCTATAGTAATTGCAGCTCTGGTGTTCATTTGCTTCCATTTTAACACCTCATCAGATTGAAAATTAAAATAAGAGTACATAAACTAGAAATGCTACAGAACATGATTAATTTCTTTCCTTTAAAAACAATGTTTGGCTTATCTCCTCGATATTGACGTATTCCGTACAAAGTCTGTGAATTTGTCAGTGACAATTTCATGAGGTGGCTAGTTGGGTGCCAGACCAGCAAGGCATACTGCATTAGCAAATCCCAATATTTGCATAATCATAACCATTTTCAGTTCAGCTTGCAAGAACAGTCATTGACACAGGCCCAGACTATGTGTGGGAGGATGCTGTGCACGTCTTTATCCTTCACAAAGACAAGACTGATGCCAGGATCTGATCCCATCCCTTTCTGTACCTTTCACACCACTTTCTCCCCACTGAAATGAGATAAAGCAATGCCTTTGCTCCCAGCGCATGCCTTTGCTTCACCTGTAATAGATGACGGGACGTTTCTTTCGCAGTAGTCCTTAAATTTTTTCAACCTCCGTTCTCCATAAATGCCAGAAGGTGGTCTCAAATTTAATTTCAGAAATTAAAGAAAAAAGACATGTGTCCATGTTCCTGTGCTTGCAACAAACAGATGGGCCAGAAAATAAAACTAACAAATAACTGCTTAAAGTTTTTCTCAATTTTTATTTCAGTTGTAAAATAAACTGTAACAATACTACCTTATTTTGGGGGTAAAAAGATTATGTAGTCATTCAACTGAGAAAGGTTGAGAAAACAAGCTTTAGAAGACAGACTCTTGGCTACAGATAATGGAACTACTCAAGTGAACAGAGACTGCTTTGTACAAGCCTACACTTACACTAAATCATAAAAAAAAGATCTTTCTTTTAGTAGTGAAATGGTGTAGATCAGGACCGAACCATGTTTTAAAGAGTTAGAGAATTTTCATTTATCTGCCACAGTGGCATCAAAATATTGCTTGCTTTACCATGTCCATATGAGGGCTCCTGTTGTGTTTAATTAGACTATTCTCATGAGTAAGGATAATGTGATTTGCTCCTGTGCCAGGCTCAGGAAGTGCTATTAGCCCCTTTCTCTTGAAAACCAGGATTTCTTATAAGTTTAAAATAAAAAGCTATGAAATACAAACCAAAAGGCCATCACAGCATCTAAACTTACCCTGCTGTGCATATGTATTGCACCAAATAGTTCCATTCACTGGTTTTATACTTCCACAAGACAGGATGCATTAAAGCAGAAGTAAAAAACCTGAGGCTAGAATTATCTGGATAGTCTAACTGTAAATGATTTCTACCTGCTTTTTCTGTAATTCCTTTTCTTTAGTCTTGAAAGAGAAAAAACATGAAAAAATACCTTGTGTGTATTTCCAGAGGCAAGTTTTGCTATACCCTGTGCAATATCAGAAACACTATAACAGGCCTTCCAAGTGAGATTATAAACATTTCAATAACAGTGAAGCAGATGAAGCCAGTATGACTTCAGTAAGTTATTTTTATTTTTATTGTGATAGGTTATCCAAATAATTCAGTTGTAATTTTAAAAAGTTGTAGTTAATATCTATATGAAATAGATATTATTCAAAATTAAATTTCTCTCTGCTTTTTACACACTAAGCAGCAAAAATAAAATAGACGTTATGTTTGTTCTCATGATTGTAAATACTACTGGAAAGAATTCATTAAGTGTAAACTTTTAGAGTAAAAAGAGGTATTAGGCTGAGAACTAGTTAAACAGTAACCAGATCCACTTAAAATATAACTCTTACTTTTACATGAAAATCTGTATTCAATTTTTCTTTTTTTTTTCTTAATTGTTTGCATTATGATATAATCACAGTAAAAGATGCATAGATGTAAACAGCAAGATTCATGATATTACAGAAAACATACAGCACAATTTGTTATGGTAGGGCATAGCTCTTACGTTCTCATCTTTGAAAGGGTTTATTCTGTGACTGATTCACAAATCTTGCTTTAAAACTATGAATTTGAGCTGCTTAATCAATTCAGGCATTTTATTCTCATCTCTTTCATTTTTTACAGAATTAGCTATAAGAGCCTGAAGTGAATACAGTAATTTTTAATATTGAAGTTATTATTAAGTCAATATTATGAAGGTCAATTATTAATATTGACCTCTTCGTTGGTTCTCTCCATAACTGATTTTTCATTTCATTGTTATTGATGTCTCATCTTGTTGATCTGTAGGAGCTTCAGTCTATATTGTTGGATTTTACACAATGGGAATTTGGTAACATGAGGACCCATAAAGATATATTTTCTAGACAACAGTAAGGATCTTAAAAAATCATGTTAGTCTCTCCTCCTCCTATATTCCCTACTCTTTGTTAAGCACTCCACTTTCATACAGTGTGCCAAGCTGTCAGCTAACTTCAAGAATTATCCTCTGCTGTATATCACAGTGTGGCCAGATGAGAAAGAAAGATGCTTTTTACAACTAGATTTCCATGTGTTGTTCTTAGCAAAAAATATTTTTTCTTATAAATTCCAAACTCTAATTAGGGTTAAAAACATGTAACTCTTAGAAAATTGATTCAGGTGTCTTGAAAATTATACAACAAGCAAGCATTGTTTTAAGTTCCATATGTATGAACTAAATTATTATTACTGCTGACATTTTTATTTTAATGTGTTTCTAGACAATAACTTATGATGGAAATTAACTTTTGGTGGAAACATTCTCTGCAATAATACAACAAACTAATCGTTGCTATTATACATATCTATTATTGAAGAAAAATACCTAATTCATTGGCAAATGATGTTTATTTTATATGCTTCTCCATGCTTATACTTCAGCTACTTGGAACCAAATAAGTGCTTAGACAGAAGGGATGCTGGGCACACACCTTTGTCTGTAGACAGCAGTATGACCAACAATAGGAGCAAAAAAGATCACAAGCTCTCATTGCAAGCATTTTTCCAAACCAATACCATTAAGTTATAATTTTATGGACGTAACAGTTATAATACATCAAGGAATAGAGATCGATGGAAGGTTTAAAATTGATAGGCTGGTTTATGTCAACAAAGTATGTCTATTTGATTGCCTAATTTTGTTGTCAGGGAACACTCAACAGTTTACCGAAACATCACTGATATTATCAGC
>NW_010199590.1:6019-12133 GCF_000695765.1 Mesitornis unicolor
GGAACTTAGAGTGACTATGAGGAGTATTTGACATTATTTCTCATGCTACTCAGCACTTGTTTTCCTACTCAGCATTTTTCAGGCTGCACCTGAAGTACGGTTTCCAGTTTTGGCCGACTCAATTCAAGACAGACATGGATAGACTGGGGAGGGTCCAAAGGAGGGTCATGAAGATGATCAAAGGGCCCTATGAGGAAAGGCTGATGGAGTTAGGTCTTTACTCCCAGGAGAAGAGAAGGCTCAGAGGGGACCTCATCACACTATTCTAGTACTTAAAGGGCAGCTACAAAGAGGACAGAGGCTTCCTATTCACAAGTAGTCACATGGAGAAGAAAAAGGGCAGCAGGCACAAGCGCATCAGGATATGTTCCATCTCAACATAAGAGAAATTTTTACAGTGAGAACAATCAATCACTGGAACAGCTTTCCCAGGGACATGGTAGAGTCCCCATCACTGGAAGTTCTCAAGATGCAGTTGGACAGGGTGCTGGATAATCTCATCTAGGCTTCCTTTCCTATGAAAGGTTGGACCAGATGATCTTTGGAGATACCTTCCAACCTGGGCTATTCTATAATTCTGTTATTATCTTCCTAAGATAAATGTTTAGCTATTATAACTGTAACATTAAAAATAGCTGAAACCACACAATAAACATATTCTTCATTATATTCCTGCAAAACAATTGACTTCTGAGAATTTTCATGGATGAAAGTAAGTGCAGGATTTGTCCAAGGGGATTTATTTAGTTGCTTGTTTGCTTGCACTAAAATGAAAAGAATGTGTTATTCAGGATAGTTCTTTTCTTTTCTGACATCACTGAGAAGAAAAAAAAAGTGCCATCATCTAGAAAAGAGCTATCATACACATATTTCTCAAACTCCAAGTATTTTATATTTTTCTTTGCTTTAGGATTACCTTTCCTGATATTTTCTTGATTTTGGCTTACTCATTTTGATCTATGACTGTAAAAGAAGAAGTGTGGCACACAGCAGGGAAAAGGATGCATTTTGGATATTTACAGTTGCCACAAGAAAGTAAAAATTACCCTGTCATCAGAATTCCAATAGGGTTTAAATTTAAGGTCATGATCTCAAATTAATTGTTGTGGATCTTTTGTGAAGTAGTGCTTAAAACTGGACCGACTACTACAGTTGAGTAGTTATAGTACTGTGTAGAGTGGAAAGATTATTTCTCATGTCTTGCAGACTACGCCTTTTGAAGAAAAAATGCCAGTGGTGGTTCCTTTTATTGCTGCAAGATGACATTGTTGACTCTTATTCAGCCTGTGATCCTCTGTTGCCCCTGGATCCTGTTCTGCAGAAGTACAAACAAGCTGGATGAGCCACATCCTGTATTTGTGCAATCTAGTATGCCTTCGAAAAGTAATGCCTCACACTTGTATCTGTTCAATAACATCCTGTTTTTCTCAGACCATTCCCACAGTTTGTCAGGATCATTTTGAATTCTAATCTTGTCCTCGAATGTACACACAGTTGCTTCCAGCCTAGCGTTGTTTGCAGATTTAATAAGCACACACTCTATTCCATCATCCAGATCATTAATGACATTATTATATACTATCCAACCTCCGTCACCCCTGCAGAACCACACATGGCACCATTTTCCATGTGGATGGTGAGCCATTGATACCTATTATTTATTATAATAAGCACTATATACAGGTTCATTATAACCTTAAAATAAAAATTATATACTGACTATGTTTCCCAGTCTTGCTTTCAAATTATGTTCTAAGACATTCCTAAAAGCTTAGCTGACAATGACATGCATGACATAGAGTAATTTAGGCTACTAGGGTCAGCATGGTACATGACCTGGACTAATTCTCTCTTCTTGGACCCCCACAATCCTCAACACTGTGAGGCCTTAAGCCAGGTAACCTTTGAAGTTAGATGCAACATTAAACTTAGGTTGCTGAGGAACCTTGTCCAGTCAAATTTTGAACACCTCCAGAGTTGAAGATTTTACAGTCTTTCTAGGACTCTTCTACCAATATTTGGCCATACTCATGGTGACTTTTATCCCTTATAATTGTCAGGAATCAGATCTTCTGCAACTCTTGTTCATTGTTTCTTATATTTTCACTGTGCATATCCAAGAAGCCTGGCTCCATCTTCTCCATTTCCACGCACATGGTTGAAGGCAGCAGTTAGCTGTCACCTAGCCGCCTTTTATTCAAAACGAACAAGCTCAGTGCTCTCAGCCTCTTCTTGTATGTCGTATGTTCTTATTCTCTAATTCTCTTTATGGCCTCTGCTGGACTCACTCTGACAGTCTGTCAGTGTCTTCCTTATACTGGGGTGCCCCAGACTTGACACAGTTCTCCACATGCAGTCTCATAAGTGCCAACTAGAGGAGAACAAGCACTTCAGCTAACCCGCTGGCTATATTCTTACTAATGCATCCCAATTTGTGTTTAAGCTTGCGTTGCTACAGAAGTGCACTGCTTATTCATGCTTATCTTCTTGTCCTTTAGGCAACCGTAGGTCAATTTCTACAGATCTGCTTTCTAGATAGTCAGCCTGTGCCATAACAATATTCTATTCCAGATGCAGGATTTTGCATTTGCCTTAACTGAGGCAGTGTCAGGTTCCTGAGCACACTCCCCCCTTCTAGTTATTTATCTGGCTGTGTTAAGGAATGTGGTTCACTCAGTCCAAGGTCAACTCCTTCACTGGTAAGAGCTGTTGCAAAGCAAGGTAGAAGTGAGGGCATGTCCTTCCATTCCCTTGGGGACTACTATTAAGCAGAGGCTGTACTGCTAGCCCCTGCCACTGCGACATTGCAGTTGTGTAGCATCTACATCTGTGCCTGATCTTGTACCTTCTTGATCCTGAACCTGGCCCAGACCCTCTGGCTTGGCTTTGGACCTGCCTAGCATGGCATCAGACCTGCCTTGTCACTGCAGACTTTTGGGGTGATCACTGGACCTCTTTGCCATGTCCAGACGTGATCCTGACCTGGATTTAATAAGTGAACATTCTGGATTCTTGTTAGTGAGGTTTGCTGCTGCCCACCTTGCTGCTGCTCTTGGCTCCCAGTTAATTTTCCCTTGCAGGGCAGCCAGCCCCTGCTGCTCCCTGGCAGGTTCCTGCCAGGCTGTTTCTCTCCCTGTTGAGGTCCCTCCAAACAGCAGCCCAGACCTCAACCGTATCAACTGTTCCTCTCAGTGGTATCATTCATAAAACTGAGAGTGCACTCCATCCTGTCATTCTGGTCTTTGATGAAGACCTTAAACAGAATCAGTGCCTTCATGGATTTAGCATCTTAGATTCCCATCATCACATGGTCACTGTAGCCAAAGCTTCCATTCATAGTCATATCACCAACCAGTTTTTCCTTGTTACTAGAAGACCCAGCAGATTACCTTTGTAGTTAATCTCATGTTTCACTTCTGTCAAAAGACCATCCTCAGTGGGCTCCAGAAAACTCATGGATTGCTTACACACTTTCATGCTACCTGTACAGCAGATATTGGAGTGGTTAAAGACTCTTGCAAGAGAGCTTGGGCCTGCAATCATGAGGCTGCTTTCTGTTGATCAAAGACATCTTTGTCCACCTCCTATTCTTGTTGAGGCAGTCTGTAATAGACACTTATCATAGGTTCCCTTTGATGACTTCCCCTATGATCCTGTGAAATGAGCTTGGATTTACCAGTTACTTTTTCCATAGAAGAGCTCTGTACAGTCAATTATTTTTGCTGTGTAGTAGAGAGCCCGTCCTCCTTGCCTTCCAACCTATGGTTCCTAAATAGTCTGTATCCATCCATTGCAATGCTCCAGCCATGTGAGCTGTGTCATTATGCCTCAGTGATACCAGGGAGGTCATAAGTCTGTGACTACAGCTCCGTGACTGCTAGTTCTAATTCCTCCTCTTTCTTTTCAGTTCTTTGTTGGAAAATTGAAAGTTTCCCATCCCACTGCGTCTGCAGTTGTGCTGCTTTGTCAGGGGAAAAGTGAACCTGCCCTGTTATACTGTCCACCAGGTCCTCCTTTGCCTTCTCTTCAATCTTTGGCCTTTATCCACTGACAAGCATAGTCTAAAGCCCTCCTCCTGAGTTGGGTCTGTTGACAAGGATGCCACATTTTGTCTGTTAGATGACACCTCCCTGTAGCTGTCTTCATTCCTCAAAGAGAATGCTGTGGTCTTAAAAGCCAAAACTATGCTTACAAAACAGCTGCTCAGCTAATTGCTGATCCACAGTGTCTTTCCACTCCTACCCTAATCTATCGGGAATCCTGTGCCCTTCCACATAGGTGACAAAGGCCTGGAACTTCCTTGACAATGTTAATGTTCACAGGGATAATAGAGATATTTTTCTGAGAGCTGGGCAAGCTTTCCAATCTCTTTGCAACATCTTAGATCCATATCCCTGGAAACAAATCTCCAAATATGGCAAGACCGATCAGCTGTGTGGTGCCTCTGTCACCCACAGAAAGCAGTCTCTAAACACTGCAGCCTCTTAGTGCCACTTAATGTCACCTTTTCAATATATGAATCAGCTGCATCGCCTGATGGAATTTGTTTTCTTTCCCCCTGTTGCAAGTGTCCTTCAGTTGCACACATGCAGCATAGAAAGAGGCAATCTTCAAGACCCAGAACCGAGCCTTGTTGAACCTCATACAATTGGCCTCTGCTCATTTATCCATCTTGTCCAGATCCCTCTGTAAAGCTTTCCTACCCTCTAGCAGATCAACACTTCAGCCCAACTCAGTGTTGTCTGTAAATTTACTGAGGGTGCACACAATCCTCTCATCCTGTCATCATTGATAACTATATTAAACAGAACTGACCCAAATACTGAGCCCTGGGGAAGACCACTTGTGACCAACCACCAACTGGATTTAACTCCATTCACCTTGGAGTAAGGTCTTTTTGGGCCCAGACATCCAGCCAGCTTTTTACTCAGCAGAGTTCACCTGTCCAGGACATGAGCAGTCAGGTTCTTTAGGAGAATTTTGTGATAAACAGTGTCAAAGGCTTTAATAAAGTCTAGGTAGACAACATCCACTAGCTGTACCCTCACCCACTAAGTGAGTCACCTTGTCATAGAAGGACCTGGCTTTCATAAACCCATGCTAATTGGGCCTGATCACCTGGTTGTGTCTGCAGGTGCCACATGATGACACTCAAGATGACCTGCTCCATTAACTTCCCTGGCACCAAGGTCAGACTGACAGGCCAGTAGTTCCCTGGATCCTCCTTCTTGCATCACATTTGCTAACCTCCAGTCAACTGGGACCTCCCCCGTTAACCAGGAATGCTGGTAAATGATTTAACACGGCTTGGTGAGCAATTCTGCCAGCTCCTTCAGGATCCTTGGGTAGATCTCATCTGGTTCCACATACTTGTGCATTAGAGGAAGAAGTTTTGAAAACAACTTCAGCAGATACGTCCTCAGCTGAAATTCTTGAAAGGATTTGGTCTGTAGTTTTCAGTCTTCAGGAAGTCTTTCTAGGACTGCAATAAAGAGGGCAGTTTGAGAGAAAAAGGGGGTAGGAGGTTGGTAAGGCAGACTGAGCTTCAGTGAAGCTATTTACATTCTTCGGTAGTGTGACAAATTTGTCTTCACTTTCACAGTTATACATAATTTTCTTGATAAACATATACATTTTCAGTAATCTTTTTATAAATGTACACATTTTTTTCTATGTGACTGGCCAAGAATAACATTAATTTAACAAGATACCCAATGAACTAGTGAAAGTCCCCAGAAAAACCATACCTTCCAAACTGTGTTTTATGAGTGGTGTAAAAGTTATTGCAATATATTCCAGTGTATTGGTTGAAAATTAGTAGGTGATCAAGCAATTAGATTGTCATAATGTGTAAGCAGAAGCGAATAGTTATAAGTGCACAGGAAAACTTAACTTTGGCATTTCTGGGCTGTAAGATTGTCCTTTCTACAGCTCTTTTATTACTTTTCTTGAGTAATTGGAAGGTAGCTTTTAAGAATACATTAATACAACTTATTCTGTGTAGAACTTCATCAACTTCCATTTATTAAATTTTTTTTCCTACACTGAAATAACTTCAATCTATTTCTTTTTATACTAATATGATGCAGTATAGCAACAGGCTATTTTCCCTAC
>NW_010199590.1:12164-29640 GCF_000695765.1 Mesitornis unicolor
CAGACCTGGAAAGTAATAACTAAGTTGCAGCGTTTGAACAGTTCTAATGTTACATTTGATCAGAACTGTATGTCTCACTGTGCCTTGTACACATTGCATCTCAAAGGTTTGCATGTTTAAAAGAAAGGGCTCATCAAGACTAACAGCTTTTACTCATTTTCCTGGATAGCTATTGTGTTTTTATTAACCTCCACACGGTTCAATTACTTGCAGTTTCCAACTTCAGGGAGACACATCAATGCCATCTTTAATTTCTTTGTAGATAGCTTGCAAGATATTTGAGTTTGATGTAGGTGTGAGGGGAACAAGACAGTCTTTGCTGTCTGCTGTTAACTTCAGTGTTGAGTTTGGATAAAGATTACATAAATAATTTCTTCTTTCACTGAGTTTTTATCCACTGTTTAATGGAATACTCCAACAGATCTTATGATAGTATCATATTTCTGATTTAATTTCTTTTTTTAACTTTAAAGAGTCTTCATATTTTCCCTATCCATAACAGCTTTCTTTGCACATAACACTATCTGTGGGAGCTGTTATCACCACAACTGGACTCTCTAACCTGTATCTTTATATTTTATGCAGAGGTAAGAAAAATTATAAGTAAGATATCTTACATCATACCTCTTTTTTTCTTCCCCCCAGAACTTTGTCCTTATTTTTTTTTAGGATGCCTTAAAATTTCAGATAGTCTCTGTTCACTACATACTACAGACTATTGTGCTTGTTCCTATTCTGGGTAGGCTCATGTGGAGTTATTCTTAGCCTCCTTAAATCAAGGTTTAGGAAGCTCAGCCTGAGAAGGCTTTCTTTTCAAACATAGTTATCTCAGTTTGTGAATGGTTTGCCCTGTTGATTGGACATTCATTCTTACATTTGAAAGCAAAAATTAGAGTAATTACCTTATAAGCTTCTGGATAGTTTCTTTACCAAAACTGATAAAATCCCATTTTGGCTTGCTGGTGATCCAAGACACTCTGATAAACATTTTAAATTTACTGTCTGTTTGCTCTGCCTTCTGCTTTCTGACTGGTCTCCTCCCAGAATATAATTTTGTTTCAGCATCTATTTTCATTCTGTAGCAGAATTCTCTGCTTCAGCAGGGGAAGAAACTCAACACTTGCCCCAGTTCGTGTGCTCTCTGGTGAAGGAAAACTACCAGATATGGTAGAAGGTCACTCTGTGCCTTGGTGTTGGAAAACGCTCTGGACCAGTTGTACCCAGATAGAGATTAAAACAGAAGACTGATGAAAAGAAGACAGTATTCTTATTAGATAAAAATATTTTGCTAAGCAAGAAGGGTCACTGAGCAAGTGAGTTTGGCTTAGGAACAAATGACTGATAGTCAATCACTTTATTTTATAAAAGCCCTGTCCCATTCTTGATCAGGTGGGATCCTTACACACTTCACCTATGAGGTGTGTTTGATCATTCTCCCTCAAGTGGGGACACCCCTTGAACAGTTTCCTCTGAGGTTGAGAGAAAGGGTCATTGGACAAGGTAAGCAATATCAATTCCTATTTAATAATTAAGCTGGCTTTAAAATATTACTTTAGTTATTTTATTAGATCTAGTAAATGCAAATTAATAATCACAGAATCACACAGAATATTAGGAGTTGGAAGAGACCTCGAAAGATCATCCAGTCCAACCCCCCTGCCAGAGCAGGATCACCTAGACTAGGTTGCACAGGAACATGTCCAGGTGGGTTTTGAATGTCTCCAGAGAAGGAGACTCCACAACCTCTCTGGGCAGCCTGTTCCAGTGCTCTGTAACCCTTTCAGTAAAAAAGTTCTTCCTCATGTTCAGATTGAACCTCCTATGCTCCAGCTTGCTATAGCACTTGTGTTGTGTAGTATATATTCTGATTTATGTCCTTTAGCCAAATCACATTGTTATCACTTACAGTAACATTTTGCTTTGTTTGTACATATGGTCTACCCTGTCATCCTTAAACCCATACGGGGGACACTCTCAGCACAAATACTACGTGGTGGGAAGATGCCTTTATCTAGTCTTTTTTTTTCCCTGTGTATTCTCAGAAATGTGCTGACTGACCATATCCACCAAGAGATTTGGTGTTGTTCTCTCCCTGCTATTAAGTCTAGTGATACGTACAGCAGTATGGTTTGGATGATCTGTGGGCTCTGTCTCTCTGTAGACATGGTATGTGAAAAAGATGCACTTGATACATAGTAGTTTGTACAATGTACAAATAACTCTTGTTCCATAAGAAGAAGGCATCACAGTTGAAAGTATTTGTCAGTTTCATGGTGCAGGAACTTGACAAATTCAAAAGTGTCAGCTACTGTCAGATAATCCAAACATTGCAGCTTCTTTTAAAATCATTCTTCAGATATAATATTCAAAATGTGATTTTACAACATGAAATCAGGATTTCCATGTTCTCTTTAATTCTTTGGACTGGTTTTCTGCTCTCCAACTTTCCCATCTTTATGCTGTAGCACAAAAACTTTATACAGCCTGTAGTATGGATTCTCTATACCAACAGGCAAGGTTGCTTAAAGGACTGGAATTTCTATTTGTACTTCTCAGGATACATGCTGTGTTCCTGGTTTAGTAGACCCTCAGTACCTGTTTTGTTCAGCACTTGAAGATTACTTTCCTTGTGTCTTACTTACTGTAAGTAAAGTAACTCCTAAGCTCATACTGACTCTTCCTAGACAGGTTTCCAGAAAAGCATTCAGCTCAGATTCTCCACTGCAGCTGGTTTACCCTCAAATTAAAGTATCTCTTTCTCAGTTTCTTTTCATAGACCTCCTCCTCAAGGCAAAGCATAGTTTTGTAACCTAGAGATATTTATACACATTTTCTTCTTCCTGTAGAGATAGTCTCAGTGGGTTTCAGATGGCAAATGTACATGCCACATTCTAATGGTGCAAAGTATCTTAAAATGTATGGCAACTTATATGGACTGAACTCACATAACCTCTGCTGCAATCTTTCTGAAAGCTATGACTGAAATTTGCAACTACAGTATAATGTATAATCTGTAGTTTGATACTACATTGTGCTATTATGTAATACTTTACTTAGATACAAGATTTGATAGAATACTCTGTTGGTACTACAGTAGGCTTCTTACTCATCTCCACAGATAAGACACTGCTTGCAAGTCACCAAGTTTCTACAGCATTGAAGAAAGAATCCTTATTCATATTACTGTAGCTAAACTTCTCAAGCCTGCATTCTGTCTTGACAAATTTGGAGTCCTGACAATGAGGTATCTTTTTTATTGAGTAAAATGGGAAGCTGATAAAGTTGCCATGCCTATTAGTTTATTAGAAAGGACCTACATTTCTCATGCCTAGGATACAGCTAAACAAAGACAGTGGAATTATTGTAAACCCTGCATCCTGCAGACCAAGTTACTGCAAGGTGAGAAATTATTTGCCTTTTCAAACACTACTAGACATATCTAAACAGGTATTATCCTCTACATAGCTATCATAAATAAATTTAAGGACAGATTTTCAAGTATTGCTTATGTGTTAGTCACAATTATTTATGATAGTGCTTTAGGTGATTTACTTGTCTAGGCACAACACAATTGAGGAAAGAACGGCAAAAAAAATCCCATAAAAATCCCTTAAATGAAAAAAAGTCCACCAAAGTGCTCGGAATTCTTCATTAACATCAAAGTGCTGAAAATTCTTTCTGCAATAAAAACTACTGAATTCATTTGCAACTTCTGTTTTGCTTGTGCATATTTATTCCTGTGAAAATTTTTTTCAGATCTATGACTCTAGCTTATCACATAATCTAAATGTCAACGTGTTTCGCACAAATGAGTGGCATTATATGGCTTTTACATACATTGCAACAAAGAAGTTTTATATTCTTTGCTGATGTGTGTTTTATTTATAAAAAGAATAATAATATAAATATTATTCTGAACCACTGAAATTGGGCACGTAGCTATATGTTTTACTGTCGGTGTTACTGTTATTGCTAAATTCACCCTTTGTTTTCTCTTGTTTTCAGTTTTCATAGTGTCTGATTATAGTTTTTGTCTTTGACCAAACTAGATTTTCCTTTGTTTGAATAAAGTAGGTGCGATAGTACTCTGATTCAAATGATAGTTTCTTAGTACTACTAAATAACTAATACTAGTTTTAGAAGATGCATTTTTAGTCAAATTGTAAAACAAATGATGCACTGGTAGCATAAGACAAATAATCTTATGTGAAAACAGGACTTCTCATCGTATTCTTGAAGGTTGTCGTGGTAGTACCACCCTTAATGAATCTGAAGAAAACAGGAGGAGGAAAGACTTGCTTATGTGACAAAATTTCTACTATATCATAATTTTTGTTTTCTTATATTAAAACTGCAAGTATGGAGGAAAATTAAAATGAATGAACCTTTATTTTTAGATTTTATGTTGGCAATTATGCTCTAAAGGCATCTGTACAGCCTAATGGAAACTGGATGGCGGTGGAGTGAAACTTGTCACCTAAATATTCTTATTTATAACTAATTGTGATGCTGTAACTTTGTAATACGAGAGGCTAACACAAGCATTAGGTTATTACAAACCTTGACAGGTTTTCTTACTCTGTAATCTGTCTTTAAAAAGCAAATTATTTTTTATAAAAATGTCAGAAGGGCATCCCTGTACTCTTATCCTTCCCCCAGCTTTAATCTATCTTCCATTAAAAGTCAGATTCTTGATTCATATAAATCCTCATTTCAATGAAATGCCACTGAAATCAATGTCATCATATGTATTGCAGTGGACAAGAATCTGGTCAAAGAGTTTTTCTACAGTAAGCTGATAATACAAATGTAATTAGGTGTTAAAGAATCTCGAGGTAAACATTAAACATTGATCACCTGCTGATTTAATTTATGAGCATAAATATATTTCAAGACAGTGCCTTGAACTTAGATGAACTTGAACTGAATATAAAAAAGAAAAGTGGGATTGCAAAGTCATTGACATTTCTCTGAGTGACACTAGAGTGGAAATTCTCAGGCCAGATCATTTATAACCACAGGAAGAAAATTCCGTCATCAGCAACTGCAGCACCAGGAGCAGCACAAGAGCCCCTTTTCACCTCCTTACTTTGCAAACCCCAGTAATATATATTCCTTCCTTTTCAATGTCAATACTATTGTGATAATTTTTAACAAAGTGGAAAATCTGTGGATGCTTTCTTTTCATCTGGTGCTATACTAAATAAGTAATGAATGCATTTATTTATTGAATTATTAAGCTACTTCAGCATGTCTAGCAGAGTGTAAATGTTTCAGAGACCAAACCAGTTAAGTTAAACTTGGACAGTAAGCTAGGAATTGCTCATGCAGAAAATTCAATGTACTCAAAATATTTACTTGTGAACATAGACTTTTAAAAACATTGTTTGTTATTTCTTCCACCAAGAACAAATATTAATTTCCTTAAAACTAAGCCTCTGAAAGATTAGGTCTAAAATAAAATTTGCTGAAATTAATGATTAATTTCCCTCAAAGTGAAAACAAAAAAACAAGGAAATGAGTTAAGCCAACATTCACACCCAAAATGTATGAAACTTCAAGTGTTAATACCTAACTATGTATTGGTGTGTATCTGGACATGCTCATATCTTTAGTTCCAACTTCCTAAGTCTATATTTGAAAATAACTTACTATTAGCTATAATGAGCCTCTCACAATTTTATTATCTACACATAATATACAAAGAAATAACAGAAAATATTGGAGATGTGTCTTTTATTGTAAATATAGAGCTTCAAATATTTCACACACATAAACTTTCAGGGTTACCTTCCATACATATAAGAGATGGGATCTGTCTAGTCTGACTTCAGATATCTTACTCTGATTTAACCAAGGATGCTGGCAGAGGCTGACATTTGACTGACAGTGCTGGGTGAAATAGGTCCTAGCGTCACTGTACACTTTTCCCTCTATACTGTCCACTGAATTACACTAAAACATCTGTTTGTGGGTCAGTTACAACTGTTGTTAAGCTGAAACTACTGTTGAAATCAACATTCATCTAATGATGGCTTTTCCCAACGGTAATCAGCCCACACTGCTTCTGTAGTCAACAAGAACACCTAGAAGACTATCTGTGGGCTCTGGTTTAGAGTAGCATGACTTCTTCATTGCAGGGGTCTGCCTCCACGGGTTGTAAGAATGGCCAAGGGTGCTGTTGTGTGGCTGAGTAGATGATTCTGTGACAGTTTAGTCTAAATCAGAGGTAGGCACTTCTGGCTTTTCTTTGCACCCCCAGCTGCACCTTCCTTTCATTATCTTATACTTTTCTGATCCTGCGATGAGATGGTTTAAACTATCATGACTACAGCTTTAGATACCTGAATAAAATTAGATCACTCTCAGTGTAAGTTTCTAAGACAAAACTTAATTAAGAACCCCACCTTTAGTATATAATTAGATTTATTCTTGTAAAAATGTATAAGTGATATAAGAAGTTACCTACATTGGGTTTCTGTGAGGGGTTTTGGCTTTTTGGTAGTGGGGGAGGGCTATGGAGATAGCCCTTTAAGAAGCTGCTAGAAGCTCCCCTGGCTCCAATTTCGGACCGACTTCTGACCAGGACCAAGCCAATCAGAAAATGTGCAAATTGATGTATTTAAGAAGGGCACAGACCTTCTTAAAAGAAAGAATATTTTTTTTCTCCATAAGTTGAGTCTGTCTTTTGCCCGTGACCATAAGAGGTGAGCGAACCCTCCCTGTCCTTTTGTCTCGTCCACAAACTCTTTATTATATTTTTCTTCTTCCCATCCAAAGTTAGGGAGAAAAAAGTGAGTGAATGCCCCACCAGGCTTAATTGACTCCCTTCATTGCTTCACTTCAGTTTCCAGTTATTGCTCCATCTCTGAGCAACTTGCTCTGAATTCAATGTTGACTATTCTTTGAGCAAAAGGTTGGACTTGAGACCTCCCAGAGCTGCTGTACGCCTGAATGATTCTTTGTCTCAATGACAGTGGCTCTATTTCAGCTGAGTTGGGTGATGACTGGGAATAGTAACTTTCAGCTGAGGAATGATAGTTCTTTATACTATCTGATCCTATTTGCATGAACAAAATGAGGAAACACTTTAAAATTTCAGAAGACTTACATGTACAGTAATTTTGTCTTAGTTTTATATTTACAAAGCTTTAAGTAACATCAGTTTACTGAGTGGTTGCCAATAAATACTTTGTTATATTCATACCTTAGGAAGAGAAACCGGTGAAAAATTACAGTTCGTGTTGACTAACTGTATGCTTTTGTTTCAAGGCATTCTGCAAAATTTCCACTTACAAACTAAATTAGCTACAGCAATAACATTTACTAAGAATAAGGCAAAGGTCAAAAATTTTGAAAGATTATGTTATAATTATGAGGTAGTTTTTGTTGACAACAATTATGCTGTAGTTGTTATGCTTACACTCTGTAATTCTTTTTTCTTCCCCTGTGAATTCATTTCCAGAAGAAAAATATTATCTCCATTCATATAAGATATAAGATATCAGAACAACTATTTATCGAATAGGAAATTTTATAATCTTCCCATTCTAGTTTGGACCTTATTCACATTTTACTGAACTAGTGACAATTAAATTTTAAAAAATGCAGGTGTCATCCTAAGGGCTTGCCTATGTCTGTATGTACAAAAAGCTGTCTAGTTAAGCAATTAAATCTGTACTTAGGTAACTATAACTGAAAATTATCTTCATATATATAACTTCATATGTCTTCAAGCTGAACCTCTAAGACCCAGCTATTCACCATTTTTTCTGTTCATAATCAAGTAAGAGAAACAAGTTTTGTTGAGGGTGGAATATTTAAGCTTCCTTCACAGCATCACAGAATGTCTGATCTTGGAAGGGGCCTGATTCAACACCCATGCTCAAGCAGGGCTACCTAGAGCTGGTTGCCCAGGACCCTGTTCAAATGGCTTTTGAATACCTCCAAGGATGGAAACTCCACAATCTCCCTGGGCAACCTGTGTCAGTGCTCAGTCACAGTGAAAACATATTTTCTGTTATTCAGAGGGAACTTCCTGTGTTTCAGTTTTTGCCCATTGCCTCTGGTCCTGTCACTAGGCACCACTGAAGAGATGTTGATTCCATCTTCTTTACACCCTCCCTTCAGCTGTCTACATACATTAATAAGATCCCCCCGAGCCTTCTCTTCTCCAGGCTGAACCGTCCCAGCTCTCTCAGCCTTGCCTCACAGGAGAGATGCTCCAGTCCCTGCGTCATCTTCATAGCCCTTCATTGGACTCTCTTCAATATGTCCATGGTCTCTCTAGTACTGTGGGCCCCAGAACTGGACACAGCACTCCGAGTGTGGCCTCACCAGTGCTGAGTAGAGGGGAAAGATCATCTCCTTCAACCTGGTGGCAACTCTTGTCTTAATGCAGCCCAAGATGCCATTCACCTTCTTTGTAGCAAGGGCACATTGCTGGCACATGACCAGCTTACTGCCCACCAGGACCTAGGTCCTTTTCTGCAAAGCTCATTTCCAGCCAAGTGTCCCCAGCATATTCTGGTACTTAAACTGCTGGACTCTGCAATTCTCCTTATCAATCATGAGGCTCCTGTCAGCCCATTTCTCCAGCATGACGATGTCTCTCTGGAAGGCAGCACAACCCTCTGGGGTATCAGCCACTCCTCCCAGTTTGATGTCATCTGCAGACATGCAGAGTGTACATTCTGCCCCATCATCCAGATCATTAATGACATTGTCAAGGACCCCTAGAAGCCTTGAGAGAAGTTGTTTTGCTCACTGCAGATGCCTATTTCCATCCATTACCTATGGAAAACCTCTGTGGTTACTATCTCTGACTTAGGCATCTAAATTAGTTAGCTTAATTACCTTGATTTCTAAAGCTAGAGCATATTACTCTTACCTGAAACAAATAATCTGAATGTTAGGGAGGTAGAACATTCTGACGTCTCAGTGGCTGCACCTGTCTGACAACTTTGAATAGTCAGGTTAAGAGATCAATGCCTAATAACCAGTATCTGTCTCCTGCAGCACCTACTACATACTTCCCTGTACCACTTGGAATTACAGTAAAGCCTGCATCACACATTTAAAGAACTATTCATGATTTATTTGTTCTCACTGTTCTTTTTATACAACTTTCCTGTTTAATGAAGTCTCTTGGAACAACTTCAGCTATTCCCTGTTTTTACACTTTTCTGTATTTCTGAATGTTGCTACATTTCCACTTCTTCATTACTTGCAGAAAAATCACCTTTCAACAAAATTTAATCATACCATCTTCTTAATAACTTGGTTTTCACTTCTGAAGTCTTGCAATTTTATTAAAATCTCTGTTGTGTTAATATTAGAATGAATTATTATAGGTGATATCATGGCAGTGCCAAGTGAAAAGAAAGCTCATCCTCATTTTAGTATGTGAGGTTTCTATTCAGTGTCAAGAATGCTGGTGCGGAGATAAAGTTTCATGATCTTATGCCCTTCCAGAATGTAGCAAAATCAAAGTCTTGCATAACTAGAAAAATATAGAGTTAAAATGTGAGAAAATGCAAATTTATTTTTTCCTTCTATTCAATGGGAAAAAATACCTACAGTACTTGAATTTTGGGTGGTTTTTTGTAGGTAATATAGGGAACTGGGGGAATACCATGAGGCAAAATCTAAGACTCATGTTTCAATGGGATAATATGTGAACACTGAACTACAGAGTCAAGATTTGACTTACATGTTTTCTACAGTTATACAAAACACCCCCTAGAAATAACTATACTTTTGTTACGTTTAGCAGCATCTCTGTCTTTTTTCAAAGGAGTTCCTCTAATACCCTGATTTCACTTGTTCGCTGCATGCTTTGCTATCTGTACACACTAATGTCATTAGGGCCAGAAAACTCTGACCTGCTATAAGGCATGTGCTACAAAACTGCTACAAGGTGTAAGACTCAGTCAAGTATTAATTTCACTGAACTTCAGAGGTTTAGAACTGAGTTATCTAGGCTAGAAGCACAGTGTCCATACAACCCTCTATCACCTGCACAGATTGAAATGCCTCCTGAAGTTCTGGGTCACCCTCTGCAGATTCATCTTTTCGTTGACTGCAGAGGCATTTTGTGGTCACTGTCCATGACTTTTCACTTAGAATTTCAGCTAAAAATCCAGAGATAGAGGAGGTGAGTCCAGGTCTTACTGCTGAAAGCTGATAGACTGGATCATAGAAGAGCAAGAAAGACAACTGTGTTAGCACTTTTGGCATTGATTTTCCAGGAGGACAAGGGAAAGAATAATTTTTCTTAAGAAATAAGATTAACTAAAGCTGTTGCACCTATTGTATACATTTGCTGTACTATTGTGGACTCTCTTTATTTGCACTATACTACTGCCAAAGAGGATGTAGGTGCCCTGAATGGCAGATCAGTTAGCGTTAGTTTTTGCTTACTTCTTCCTGACAATCAAGAAAAACTGGTTTATGTCAGAGCAGAACGTTAAAACTGAAAAACAGTTGGAAAATGTATCTTCTTTCATTTTCTTGCCGTAAGCTTTATTGGCATAAATATGACACATGGATCTTTTTTCCCCTCAAAATTAAACTTAAAAAAACCCACCAACATATCCTGTTTGTAACTCTTTAAGATATCTAGTAGGGTCTGCATATCACAAATTCTGTCAAATGTGTAAACCTGATGAACTGAAGCATGCAATGTATAATGTTGTCTTTGTTGGTGACACATCAGCAAGGAATATCCTTGAACAGCCCAACATTCCCTGGGGACTTCAGAGGGACAGACCATCTTCATCTACCACCACCCACTGAAGAGCCAGAAATGCTGAGTAGAATATATTTAGCTAAAGCAAGCCTCATCTGCATGCCTGATCTCTCTCTTTTTTTTTCCCTCTTGAAAATAATAATAAAAAAAAACCAGTTTAAGATGAGTTGAATACAATATTCTTATCTGAACAAATGTAGTCTGGCAAATTATGTCCATTATGTCCTGGGGAGGGGTCATCTGCACATGGCAAGGTGGCCTTCAAGAAGGCTCAGAATTTTTGTTCATCTGACAAGAGGACTGTCCAAGGTTTCCTCTCCCTGTCAAGTATTCTGTGATCATGTGTATTGTGGGTGCCTCTGTCCATAAAGAGCAGGATGACAGCAGAGGCTCCCTGTTTAGGAGTGTGAAAGCAAAGGTGTCAGCACAACAAACATGAGTAGTAAAAAAAATTCAAAGTAAGAAAAATAAAGCCTGCACTACTCATATTCATTCTTCTGTGAGATTTGGGTTGTAATGAAAGTGTGTTGATAATACAGGGATGTTTTAGCTGCTGCTTAACAGCATCAAGGCCTTTTCTGCTTATGCTGCCCTGTCAGTGAGCAGGCTGGGGTTGCATAAGAAGTTTGGAGGGGCCACAGCCAGGACAGCTGATGCCAACTCACCAAAGGGCTATTCCATACCATAAGACACCATGTCCGGCAATAAAAAGCTGGGTGAAAAAAGAGGAAAGGAGGAGACCTAAGGAGTGACAGCATTTGTCTTCCCAAGTAACCATTACGTGCGATGGAGCTCTCCTTTCCTGGAGATGGCTGAACACCTGCCTGCCAAAGGAAAGTGGTGAATGAATTCCTTGTTTTCCTTTGCTTGTGTGCATGGCTTTTGCTTTAGCTATTAAATTGCCATTATCTCAACCACCAGTTTTCACACTTTTACCCTTCTGATTCTCTCTCCCATCCCACTGAGGGGGAAAGTGAGTGAGTGAGCAGCTGCGTGGAGTGTAGCTGCTGGCCGGACTTAAACCGTGACAGATTCTTAGGAAAGTAAGAGAATTTCAATTATAGCTGAACTCCAAAACCATGCCATACTTCTTGCCTTACTATAGCGTATTGAAAAATTTATGTATGTAGAAGACAGTGCAAGGCAATGCTTGGATCTGGGTACTACCAGAGTTTGAGGAATTTAAATCTGGATTTCAGTTTCCGATATTTAGGTTCAACTCAATTCATATATTTGATCTCTGTCCACAGTTATTCTATAATTGATACAAAATATGTTAGATGTAATTGGTTAGGTTCAATGAATTATAAAATAGGGATAAACAGCACTGTTGCTTCGTTTTGTATTTATTTGGTATTGAATTGGAGAAACTCAGTATTGTTTTGATTTGGTACTGTGCAGAATAAATGTATTTGTGTTTTAAATGTTGCCAAAGACACCAATTAGAGCTATATCCTGTCATAATAGGCACTGTGCAAATATTACTTCCTAGAATAAATGTGTTTTATTTGCAAGAAAAAAAATCTAGTACCCATTATAGCTGCACAGTCTTGAACATAAATGGAGAAGAACATAGGTACATTGCGAGTTTTGTGTGACAGCAGAACTGAATTTGGCTCTTGAGAGCTGGGAATGTAAAGTGAAATTTGAAACTATCTGTGCTCCATTTTAAGTATAAAACACATTTTAAAATGTAAACCAACATTTTAAATGTAAAAAAGTGCTGATCTAAGCTTTTTGTGTATTAGCAGGTGCAAAGGACATGTTTTTTGTTCTTTTACTATTCCTTTTAGATTTTCTTGCATGTAAAACTGGTATTTGACTTGTTTACTGAGTATTGAGTCAATATGTACAACTAATTTGCAACTCATACCATGCTACCTTTAATTCCTAAACACCCTGTACATGCTGATATCACCATCTATTTATATGTCTGTTCATTCTGTATGTGAAATTTTACAGTGCTGAATGTAATATCCTGCCTTAATTTGGTCCTCGCAGTTTACTATGAATGGGTTTATTTTTGTTTATATCCCTCATGAATCCTCTTATGGTCTCTTGCATTTTATGGAGAAACAGCCTGTGAAACTTCTAGTTGTAAGAATTCATCCATAGTCACAGAGACTGAAGTCAGGCACTGGCCTGTGTACAAGTAGGTTTAGGATAGGATAGGATAGGATAGGACAGGACAGGACAGGACAGGATAGGATAGGACAGGACAGGACAGGATAGGATAGGACAGTCCAACTGCTTGACCAATTCAGAGCTGACCAAAAGCTAAATCATGTTGTTAAAAGCATTGTCCAAATGCCTCTTAATCAATGGCGGGCTTGGGGCATCAAACACCTCTCTGGGAAGCCTGTTCCAGTGGTGGATCACCCTCTTGGTAAATAAATGCTTCCTAATGTCCAGTTTAAACCTCCCCTCATGAAGCTTTGAACCATTCCCGTGCTTCCTATCACTGGATACCAGGGAGAAGAGCTCAGCACCTTCTTCTCCACTTCTCTTCCTCTGAAAGCTGTAGAGAGCAATGAGGTCACCCATCAGTCTCCTTTTCTCCAAACTAGACAAACCCAGAGTCCTTAGCTGCTCCTCACAGGACATGTCTTCCAGTCCTTTCACCAGCTTTGTTGCTCTCCTCTGGATGCTTTCAAGGACCTTCACATCCTTCTTAAATTGTGGGGCCCAGAACTGCACATAAGGCTCAAGATGAAGTTGCTCCAATGCTGAATACAGTGGGATAATCACCACTTTTGACCAGATCATTATACTGTGTTTGAAGCACCCCAGGATGCAGTTTGGCCTCCTGGATACCCGGACACACTGTTGACTCATATTGAGCCTTCTGCCAACAGCACTTCTAGATCTCTTTCTGCAGCCACTCATTTTCCAATATATATTTGTGCCTAGCATTTCTCTGTCCCAGGTGCAGAATCTGGCATTTGGACTTGCTAAATTTCATCCCATTAATTACAGCCTGATGCTCCAATCTATCTAGATCCTTCTGCAATGCCTTTTGTCACTCAAGACCATCATCAGCACCTCTCAGTTTAGTAACTGAATGCTAAGGAACACTGCTGGTGACTGCCAGAGGTAGTCCTATTCACTACAACCCTTTGAGCCCTGCCATTCAGCTGGTTCTTCACCCAGTGCTCATCTTGCAGTTGGACAACTTGTCCAGAAGGACTCTGTGAAGGACAGTTATCAAAAGTCTTAATAGAATCCAGAAATACTTTATCCACTGCCTTCCCTTCACCCACTAGGTGGGTGACCTTGTTGTAGGATATCAGATTAGTTAAACAGGACTTTCCCTTTGTGAACCCATGTTGACTGTGCCTGATGATTGAATTGTTCTTTAAATGTTTTTCAGAGGCACCCAGTATTATCTTCTCCATAATTTTTCCAGGTACTGAGGTTAGACTAACATGTATGTAAGTTTCCTGGGTCTTCCTTCAGCCTCTTCTTGTAAACTGGAATAATATTGGCTAGCTTCCAGTCAGTAAAGATCTTTAATTTCAGGAAACATTAATTTCTTTCCATTTATCTGCTAGATGCCCCAAATACGACCTTGGAGGATCATCCTTAAAGGTAAAGTAAACTTCTTTAGAATACCCATTTCAGTCTTGTCCTGTCTGAATGGAATGTCAATGAAGATAACAGATAATATGGTCTACATCAGAAATTGACTACAGTCCTCTAAGAAATTAACCGAAACTATAGAACCACAGAACCATAAAACTGCTTTCAGACATATAGCAGTCACTGTTTCCAAACTTCAGATAACGACTCATTTGCTCTTTAAGAAGATAAATTTCAAGATCACAGAATAACAGAATATTAGGAATTGGAAGGGACCTCAAAAGATTGTCTAGTCCAACCCCCCTGCCAGAGCAGGATCACCTAGACTAGGTCACACAGGAACATGTCCAGGCGGGTTATGAATGTCTCCACAGAAGCAGACTCCACAACCTCTCTGGGTAGTCTGTTCAGTGCTCTGTCACCCTCACAGTAAAAAAGTTATTCCTTATGTTCAGGTTGAACCTCCTATGCTCCAGCTTGCACCAAGATAACAAGCACTAGTTACTAGAAAAAAACCCTTTTATTTGTAACTCCAGAATCATGTCTGTGATGTGCTCTTATTTCTTTATGACTTTTTGTCATGGTTTAGGCCCAGTGCATAACTGAGCACCACAATGCCCCAAAATGGGCTGGTCAAAATAAGGACTGGAAGGGCTTCTCACCACTTAAAAAAGGTCACAGGCAAAAAACAGGCTCATCATCAGGAATAATAAAAAAAAAAGAACAATTTTAATTTGTTACCAACATCAGAGTAGAACAATGGAAGATACAACCAGATCTTAAAGTCAAAACACCATTCCCCCACCCCTTCCTTCTTCCCAGGCTCAGCTTTTGGACCTAGTTTCTTCACCTTCCCCCTCCCCCTTTGCCTTGAGGCCCAAGGGGATGGGAGTGGGGGGTTGCAGTTGGTTCGTGCCATGTGACCCTCCAGGAGTAGGAAAAAAACTCAGCCCAATGTCTCTCTCTGCTTCCACGTAGCCCCCATTCCATAGGGGAGAAAAAAAGTCCTCAAAGGTACGAACTGCTCCAGCACACGCTGCCCGGAGTCACGGCTTCTTCAGGAGCAGCCACTGCTCAGGGGGCCCTGCCACCCCCCCGTACTCTACCGAGTCGACCCGGCTCTCACCACGAGTTGCAAAAGGGGAACTTGGGTTCTGCATCCTTCTCCTCCTCTCTCTCCTTTCTTTCTTTCAACTGACCTTGGTGTTCTTCAAAGTTGTTCTCCTCGGGCCCCACTCCTTTCTCTGCTGCAGGTCTCTTCTGATGGTTCTGGAGATATCCCAACTCTCTCTCTTTTTTTTTCAGGATGGAGCTGCGGCGGGGCTTAAGCTTAAGTTGTGGTCGGGGCCAGCCAAGCCCAGCTGGGCAAGGCCAGCGCTGCGCCACCCACACCTGGGGCTGCGCTGGTCAGGGCTGGTGCCAGAGAGAGAGAGAGAGGCATGCCCTGCACCCTCCTTAAATACATGAATTCGCAGAGGCGCTGATTGGCTTGGCCTTGGTCAGAGGTGGGTCTGACAAAGGCAAAGGGGGAGCTTTTCAGGTAGCTTCTTAAAGGGCCATCTCCATAGCCCTTCTCCTGATACCAAAGACACAACCAAAAACCCCTCACAGAAAAACCAATACACTTTGCAAGAACAATGTCAGTAAATTAGTTAGACAATTCACTTTAGAGCATTTTAGGTTAAATGCTATTTGTAGCTTCTTTAGAAATCCTTAAATAACCCTTGAGCTCCTTGAATAGGTAGTCGCAGCAGTGTAAGCAGAAGAGAATCTGCCTTTTGTCAATACAGTGCAAAGCAATATGCTGGTGAATCTATATTTTACACATTCCAGCATGTTCTTACCTCTATTTTATAAACAGCTGTATTTAGAGAAGCTTCATTATTTCCTAATTATACTTACTTCCCTACCTTTTTTCCTCATTAAAAACTGAGTAGTCAACACCTTAGCAATTATATCATAATCACTAATTTTCTTCCTTTTCATTTATTAATTACTCTTTTGCTCTAGTTTCTTTTTTTATCTGCATATAAAAGTAATTTTTATTTCCTTTGACTAATAATATTTTTGCTAATAATTCTTTGTTTAGCTTTAATATCATGGTCAGAAATGATAAGACTTGATTCTGCTTCATTTTGTACAAACAGAAATAAGAAGTCAAGTTAAAAGACTGAAATAGAACATTTTTAATCCAAACTTTCAGCAAAGCAAGTCTGCTTTAATCCTGGATACTGCTAGTACCATGCCCTGCATGATGTCTTTGGTTTTCAGGAGACATTCAGGAAAAAAAGTGATTCAAGACTATTGGTCATGAAAGATCCAAGATTCAGCTGATTCTGACAGATGTATTAAATGTTGTGTCATGGCTATGAGGGAGGCAAGGGACTTCTGTGCCTCTGTTGCAATGCTCAGAAAGATACCTCTACGCTGATTTGCTTTGAGTCACATGTAGCCCTGGTGGCAGGATGCCCACTGCACCCTGGGTATATTTTCTAGATCCAAATGAAGTTTGTGTATGTATGTCTGAAATGATCTTACAGGCACAGACACATATTAGTTCCGTGCTAGTTGTTGTATAGAAGTAATAAAATTACTGTCATATAATACCGGTATAACATAGTATAGTGATCTTCAGAGGCCTCAGCCAAGATGAGGATCTCAGAGTAGCAGATATTCCGCACAATAGAAATCATAATACAATTCCTATTCCTTAAAAATCATACTCATTCAGATAAACACAAAGCCCCAAATATTTTTCACATAGCACTTTTACGTAACAATTTATATAAAAATGTGTTCTCATGTTTCCCTTTTTTCCCTTTACTTTTGAGGTCTTTCCAGCAAATTTTTCCAGACCTTCCCACTGGTCTTCTGTTGCATTCTGTTGAATAGCTTTCCAGCTGATCACAAGGTTATTTCCTACTCTAGTTCTCCTTTTGCTCACATATTTCCAGTGTATTTCTTTGTTCTTTCTCAGTCTCTCCTGCTGTTGTCTCAACAGTTTTCACGAACCTTATCACTGTTTCATCAATTCCTTTTTCTAACAAATACTGCTTTGCATATGTCTCTGTATTGCTAAAATATTTTTCTAACTCTTCCCTCCTATTACAGAATGCAGTTATGCAAGACTCCTCCTAACCATTCCTG
>NW_010199590.1:29671-31435 GCF_000695765.1 Mesitornis unicolor
AATAAAGCGATTCTCCATAGCGCTTTGCTGCTCCCTTCAAAGGTCATTTCTTCTGTGGCTAGCATCCCAACAGATCATGTATTTGCTCTGCTCCCATTCACTGTCATTACTCTGGACCCTTTTAGAAATGTCATGTTCCGTCATCACTTCATAGTTTTTTCATGTCTCCCAAGTGCCTTCTAAATAGGAAATGGGTATGTGCTTTAAAGTTCAAGTGAAGTTCAATTTTGGTATTATCAATAGCAAACCTGCTTTCCTGTTCAAAATCTCCAATGAGCAGTCTTTTTTCCCCTCAGTTTTCACCAGCTCTTATTACTTCTCTTTGCCACTGCACTCAGGACTAAAGTTATGTGTTTCACTTGGGCTTCTCCTTCTGATGAAAAATAGCTTTTTGTTGAACCCATAGCCATTTTTTGCATCGAGACCTGATCTTGAAAGCATTTGAGGTAAAAGGAGAAAGACTGCAACAGGCAACTACATTTTCTGGGCTTATATTTCTTTTCTAGTCTGCCAAATCATATGCATTTAGCATCTCTAGCAGCCCCACTGGAATGCTAGATGTTCATCAGGGCTGCTGCTATTACTCAATAGCTCTTCTTTCCCTTTAACATCCTCTTTTCACTCAGTCTTTCTTTTTCTGCCTTGTCTTTTGCTAATCTTACAGTCAGAAACTATGGGGAAGAGCCACAGAGATGAAAGTCTATGATAAAGAAAAAGAGGGAACACTACTCCCTCCAAAACCAGGGCTCTGCCTTTCCTCCTATCATATAGGCAACCCAGCTCTTAAACACAATTACCCTGCCCATTATCATATACTCACACATACTCATGCCAACACCCTGCAGCAGCTGCAGATGTCCTGCTGCAATTCTTGCCACTCTGTTATTGCTCAAGCCTGCCTGATGCATAGAGTCCTTCCACAAATGAGTGACTATTCTTCTTTCCTGTACCGCTGTCTAGTGGACCTAACCCAGCTTTTCTCACACTTCCCACTCCAATTATTCTTTTAGTCTCCTGCTTAATCCAGGCATATCCTTCTACATTCTTCCTCTTTTCCTCAAATAAAAGTGGAAATTGGGAGTGTCATAGTAGCATTTATTTTTCTGTAATGTGAAGACTTGATGGGCTTAAATCTCCACACTTATCATTTGCCCTGACCGTGAGAGCAGGGAATTAATAATCTTGATTTTTGAGGAAGAGCAGAGAGGGAACTGCAAAGCTCAGCAATTCTACATATCCTCCCTTTTTACTCATATTTTTAAATTTTCCTTCCTCACCCCTCTGCCTCCCATATTTCGCCCCACAGATTCTGGTAATGTAGAAAGACTTACTACAAAGACATTACTGCTTCTCTGCCTCTATTACTTATGTGGAAGATGAGTCACTGTACAAACATGATAAGATTAGCATTCTGTCCTCTCGTGGCCTACACTGTGAAAGTGAATATGGTGGCCATTATCCAGATTGTGTGAGTTGTGCCAGGAAATAAGCAGTCAGTCTCCTGCCAGGGTGCTGTGTTTCAGGTTTATTCCACTGATCCTTTCTCCTGAATGTCATAAATATGATATTTTGCTTTAATAATTTTTGCAAAGAAAGTGCAAGTTGAATAACATAATGCTCTTGTTATGCACCTGTATTCTTAAGTTTGTTATATTTAAACAAACACAAATAGGCATTAAATAAACAGGAATTATTCATTCTATTTCAAATTCCAATAGACAACACTAGGAAACTGAACACTACATGTTTGTACACACATTCCTG
>NW_010199590.1:31466-68596 GCF_000695765.1 Mesitornis unicolor
ACCAAAGTGGATCTTCATTGACACTACTTCTCATATCAGCAAATCTGAAGAAAATAACCCTTGCCTGGGAATAAGCAGTTCTTAGATGGTTTCTTCTTTAGAGTTAAAAGGACAATTTATTGTTTATCATAGTAATATCTTTTTTCTGGCATTTTGATGATACATTTTGCTGTTAAAATCAGTGGGTCTGAATTTCTGGAGGCTTTGATTAATGAAATACCAGAAAACTTCTCTGTTAACTTTTTATTTTTCGTAATAATTTTAAAAGCTGCTCATAAAGTTGGAGAAGATAAGGTGATATTTTAATGAACGACATAGACTTTTATATGATCACTCATTTCTGGAAAATGAAACAATTTTTTTCCATATTATTATTTAATGAATGTATATATGTTTGATGCTTCCTCATCTCCAGGCATATTCATAAAGCAACACATATTTTTTTCTTTTTTATTTAGAGAAGAGAAAGAATAATTACATCCAATTGCAAAATCCAATAAGCTTAGATTCTTTTTTATTTTATTTGTGGAACATATGTACAAGGATGTTAAGAAACAGCCATTACATTGAATTTTGGTACAAAGTATTCTTACTGGGTAAGACTGAAACTATTTGAAGAGGTAACATCATTAGAAACTGAAGTGTCTCAGCAACTTTTGGAACTGAATATTTAAAAGTTTGTCCAAACAGAATCCTTTCATATCTTAATATTTTATTTCCCATGAGATTTGTTTACATGTGTAAAGATCATTTATGCTTCCTTTTGATAAGCTGAACAACCTCAGTCTACAACTAAAAGGTATTTTCCTAGTTCTGAATTATTTCAGTAATATTTCTTGTTCCTGATGTAATTTTTCTACAGCTGTTAGGTGTGCAAATGCAAGAGCTACATGCAGTATTCTAGTCCGGTAATGTCATGTAAAGAGGCAAAAGGTCATCTCTCAGCTCTTCTCAAATACTTCCTTGCATTGAAGAGTGCTGTTAGGATCATTTTGAGCTGCTCATCCACTGTGACCATATTTTCTGAGTTGTTGCTTTCCAGTGTATAGACCTCATTCCACAGCTTTGTCGAACATGTTTTTTATTATATAGATATTTTTATTGGTTTTCCACCACTATTTACCAATCTTAATTGTAAATCATAATTTGAAAATTTTATCTTCAATATTATAGGATTTATTCCCATTCATTTCTGAAAGCACAGAAATGGCACCTTACATTTAGTAATGGAACCTAGAGTTCACTGGAACCTCAAGTGTCTCAGTTTAAGTTAAGCAGTGATGTTGGCTCAACAAACTTTTACATCATGCCTGCCTAACTATTTGTTCTAATCTCCACGCAGGAGCAAGCTGGTCTTTTCATTGTGTCAACTGTGTCAACTGTATTACTCAACCCATTTTTTAAACTCAGAATCATGAGTAAATTAGGGAACAAGAACTTCTTAGGCTGACCTTCCTGCCAAACTTGTATCATGGATTTGTGGGAGCAGACATTCCTACTTCATTTAACACATGAATTATTGATATAATTTAAAAAAACCAACAATATGCTTTGCATATTTAAATTGCTTTCCAGCAGATGTGTTGCCACCAAAAAAGCTGTATCCATGGATAACAAATGGCAACCCTTCTAGTTTCACAGAAATGCCAGATAAATCTTTTATTCCTAAAAGGCTTGTTCTTGATTGTGTGACGTATTAACAAATTAGCCTGTGTAAATTTGGACTGCCAGTGCATTATCAACCATGTGAATATGTAAAGGATTTTTACCTTAAGTATAATACCTTTAATGAGTGCTGGAAAACATTTCCTTTCTTCAATCTACAGCACAAAAACATACTTATTTTGAAGGGTAAAAGGAAGGCTGATTAACAAAATTATGCATTACTCTGGAATTTCATGTTCCCTATAATGTATTAATGGTTTCCTAGTAACAAAGACACAATATTACTAGGTATTTTAAATGGGATCAAATACTGTCTACTGTAATTAGCAACTATTCAGATTCTGAGAAAACTGAGACCATGAATGCCTACTTCATTTGTCTGCACTTGATTACTGAAGTATATAATATAATTTAGAGTTGTCTTTTATTATATTTGCATCTCAAATCTTAAACAAAATATATTCAAATGATCTGAAAAGCAAAGCTGCTACAGATAACCTCAATAAATGGAATGGAAGTAACTTGTCTTACTTTAATATAAAATTTTTGGTCTAAGGTATTTTAAGGTATAATACATATAAGGTGTAATGGATGTAAGGTATGATACGAGGTTTAAAATATTTTAACCTAGGTGAAATGTCTCAAATGAAATGTGACATGTAAGTGAATTCTTAAGAGTTTTCTTTCATTCGAAAGCAAGCTAAGGACTTGCAAGAAAGAATCTCATTCGGGGCTTTAATATGTCAATTTAAACTATGACTTCAGTGAAGTTGCACTTTATTGAGAGGAGAAATTCTACTCTGCTTCCTCTGATAGAATGATGTGACTATGAACATTTTATGCTTTACAGCATTATAGTACTGAAGTTTGGGAAAGAAAGATTTCTAGATGTGAAATAAGGGCACGAGGATAATTCTGCCTTTGGAGTTTTAAGAGTAATGTCCTCTTCTCCCACTGATGAAAGCTCTTACGGATCATGATCTCATTTTCTGAACATAGTTTACTACAAAATGCATCTGCATTTCCATTAATTTTGCCTTTGTGTCTATAGCAAACAGTGCACTATGATTTCTTTATACTGTGGAATCTCCCTAATATGTCCTGCTATTGTAACAGGCTCATAGTTATAATGTTGCAGACCATTAATTTATCCTTATCATTAACACTCTAGTGTCCATGTTATGCACAGCTTTGGCACAGTGACTACAGTAAAGGAAATTCCCAGAATTCAAGATAAAACTATATTGTTATTTACTTCTTTGGATATGCTTCTGATTTATTTTTTCTACAGCTTTACACAGGTTGTGTGGCATATTCATTTACATTACCAATATATCTGTAAGAAAGAGGTAGAAACTTGGTATTTGGAAGTCCTATAAATTTGCAGCACTAGCACTGTATCAATGGCTAGTCAGTTTGAAAATAACATTTTTATTCATGATAAAATAGAGGATCAGGGTGGATGCTGCAGACACACTGACATATGACTGATGGGGATATCTGAGACAGAAAAAGGCATTGTCAGCTGATGCTTTGCTTTCATGCTTTGTCTAGACTCAAAGTCCCATGCAGTAGACTCAAACAGAGTAATACTGACTGTATCTGAATGATAAAACCCCATGACATTATAATTACATTTTGTGATATCCATGAGAGGCATTTGCCAATGATGTGCCATATAAGGAAAGCTTGGAATCAGGATTTTTTAAGCCAACTGTTTCATATTTTGCTGTGTGACTGTGTAAAGAATTACAGACTGTATTACCATGATAAACCTTGTGTAAATAGAGAAAAAAAAGAAGTGAACCACACTTTTTAATGCACCAAATTTTCAGTGAAATGTGAGACTGAAGGGAAAGTAATTATCTGTGGAGGAGTTTAATTCAGTTAATGAAACCAAATTGCTTTCGCCCTGTGTAAATACCCTTATTTGCTATCTTATTGTTCAGAAAGGTAAAATTTTCACATCAAATACTTTGATTACTCTACCGCACACGTGTTTGTGGGTTTTTTCCTAATAAATGCAGTGCTTTTGTTTATATATGCAATACAGTCTGCTGTTTATACTAATGTGGACTTTTATGACTAAAAAGTTCTCAATCAATTATTCAGTAGTATAGGAAAACACCATGCTCCTATGGTGAAATGTTTTGACATAGTCGGGTGTACTCCATTTTCCTGTGTGAACACCATTTTAGTTGCAATATTGCAGTGACTGAATGCATGCATTTTGTCCTCTGTCTTGTTTTGAATCTCCAAATCTGCAAGTATACAACAGTAGGCTAAGACAGTCCTCAGCCCTCAAATGATATCAAAAGGTCATGTGATCATTACTTAAAAGGATAATTTGAATGCTCGTACCCTTTGACAAGATGAAGTCATGGAAGGAAGTCACCAGAGGAAGGGAGGATGAAATGCCACTGAAGGAGCATCTCAGCTCATTAGGTTGAATAGCAGATGAGTACCGCAATGTCATTGCAGCTGGATGCATCAAATGTCAGATCAGAGACCTCCCCAGTATGCACCATAACCACTACATGGCTTCCAGGCTCCAACTATACCATAGGCACCTGAGTCGTAACATGCTGTCAGACTGGTACTCAGCAGAAGACCCACCTGAGACTGAGAACTTTGGAAGTTATTTTAAGTCTTTCAGTTCAGATGTTTGCTTCGGTGATTTTAGAGAAGTGAGCAAGCAATACCACTTTCTACACAATGTCTGTGAATTTTTTTGATCACAGTTTAGAACATGTAGGACAAGGCTGGACTGGAAAACTGTGGTGGAAAGCCAATAAGGAATATCTATATTCCTTAGGAAAAACATGTTTCACAAAGCTGTGGAATGAGGACTATATACTGAAAAGCAAAAACTCAGAAAAAATAGACTCACAGTGGACAAGCAGCTCAGAATGATCCTAATGTCACTTTTCAGGACACTGTGGGGTTCACCTTCTCCTTTCTATACCACAAGGGAGAGAATAACATGATTCTTACAGAGCAGGTAACAGAATAAACACAAAAAAGTGGACATACATTTGATTGAATTTAGCCTTCTAAATGGTAACTATCTCCTTGAAAATAGTTCTGGGCCCCTCACTATAAGAAGGATGTTGAGATTCTGGAGCGTGTTCAGAGAAGAGCCACAAGGATGGTGAGGGGTCTGGAGAACAAGCCTTATGAGGAGCGGCTAAGGGAACTGGGGTTGTTTAGCCTGGAGAAGAGAAGGCTGAGGGGAGACCTCATCACCACCTACAACTACCTACAGGGAGGTTGTAGAGAGGTGGGTGCTGGTCTCTTCTCCCAGGTGATGGAGGATAGAACAAGGGGAAATGGCACCAAGCTGTGCCAAGGGAGGTTCAGGTTAGAGATAAGGAGGAAGTTCTTTACTGAGAGGGTCGTCAGAAGCTGGAAGAGGCTGCCCAGGGAGGTGGTTGAGTCACCATCCCTGGATGTATTTAAAGAGCAGGTAGATGAGGTACTTAGGGATATGGTTTAGTGGGTAGACAGGAATGGTTGGACATGATGATCTCAGAGGTCTTTTCCAACCGAGCGATTCTGTGATTCTGTGATTCTGTGATTTATTGGAAAGAGATGCAAAAGAGAGAGGACAGTTGACCCCACCCTAAGAAAAATGTCAAATATAGGTAGGAGTTACATCCCAGAGGTGTCTGCCTTTCTGGTAAGACAGAGGGATTCGACGTGACTAGTTTAGTTGACCAAGGAAGGAGAGAATAATCTATTTAAGACTATATGCTCAACAGTTTTGCACCTTGACCAAGGCAGGTCTATATGTGTGAAGCATTTGTATCTTTCCTGATGGACCAGAAAAAATAATTTGCTGATTGGAAACATTCAAGTGCATGATGCAACATAATGAGGGGTTTATTTTCATACTGAAGTAGAAAAGTTTCTGTGATGACCAGAAAATGCAAACCACTAGACAGACATCTTTCTAGTGTATGAAGTTTAAGGGAGGAATCCTCAAAGAAATCTCTATCATTTTTTTTGGTGAGGCCATGATTTTGTAAGAATACAATCTCATTGAATGGGATTTAGTTCATCTAACAGCAAGAGAACAATCTGCCATTCAGTCAAAGTGACGTAGCATGTTACAGAAAAAACATAAAATTTCTAAAATAATTTTGTTATTATTCTTTCGTGATTTTCTTTTCCTTAGTGTAAATAAAATTATTCATGCAAAAATAGAGGTTTTAATGATGTGCCTAAATAACAGAACATGAATGATGACAATTGAATGTAAACCAGTGCAGCTCAGGAAAGGTGGAGTGAGATCCGGCTAAGAAGCAGAAACAAAAGCAGGAGTCATTTACGGAGTTAAGAAAGATATTAATTTCATTTGAAGAGTGAAATAATTTTTGAGGAAAGCTTCAAGACACTGAGCAGTTTATTTATGTGACTATTATTCAAAACAAGTACCAATACAGAAAACAAGCTTTCTTTACCATTTTAAAAAGTGATATTTTTGCAGTATGTTTTCTATAGACTGAGCAAGAATGAGGATTAGGACCTAATAAAATTGCAGTATGTAACAAGTAAGTTCATATTACAGCAATGAACTGATATCTGCACAATTTTTTGAAAACAGAGACACTATAAATTATAATTGATGGATATTGTTATTTATTTAGTTATTTTTGGTGCTTGAGGTTAATAGATATTTGTCTGCATTCCATCAGCTAGGACATGCTTTAAAAGACAAATCATAGTTACAGGCCCAGATAGCTCTTACTCAGTAATAAATGAGAAGACAGTGAAAGACTTAAATAACATGCCTATAGATTGCTTCCATTTTTCAGCATGCTCCAGTGCAGAATTTTTTTTTCCTTTAGGAAATCTCCAGCGTGAAAATATGACTGGATATAGTGCATATCTCCTGAGTGTGTCAGTCCTCTAAAGGACTGAAGAGCATCTATTAATTAAATGTTTTTGACTGACTACTCTGAATCATCATCTCCTAAGGGTAAGTGTGATATACTGAGATTAAACTTTTCCTAGTGTTTGTCTGAAGACCAATAAGGAATATCTCAAAAAAGGTTTATTCTTTGTGCCCAACCAAAGTCTTAGAGTAATCTATCGAAAAGAACGCATTCAAAAGTCTATTTCAAGTTTTACATACAGTCTAATGCATGAAAGTACTTGGAAATAGCTCAATACTATTATGGTTATTCACACTATGTGAAGATGACCATGTATTACGATAACTTAAGGTTGAGTCATTTGATGGGTCCATAAACATTCTAACAGAGGTAGGTACAAAACATTTTTCTTAATCTGAAATGCTGAAAAAATTGTTCTTTTCATCATTCACTAGCTCATCTTATTTTAAAAATATCATCGCAAGTAAAGCAGATGAGCCCATAAATATTTCAAATTATTTTGTTGCAAGAAAAAAATAGAAAGTGTGGAGTGGAGGTTTCACATTGACATCAACAGTACATATTTTTCAATAAGCAGAACGATGGCCCTTTTTGCGTGAAAGATAAGAAGGAGAGCTGTTGGTACAAATATCTATTTGTATGTCTAAAAGGAGTACTCACTGTTTGAAAAAGAGTATGCAGGGGGCATATATCACAGTTTCCTCTTGAAGTCTCCAATATTAAAACTCTTTTGTGCTTAATGTGGTGAAAGTTTTGCGAAGGAGTCCTGTGTATCTTCTCACTTGGGGGAGTACATTTTCAGCATTTTCCAAACCCATGCATTTGAGTTATTCCTCTCTCAAGGCAAAGAAGGCTCCTATTTTCCACCTTTTTCCAGTAAGGGAGAGCAAAGTGCCACACTCCCCATGGTAGGAGTCAGTTTCTGATTTTTTTTTTCCACTTTCCAGTTAGCTTTTATAATCACTCCTTAAAATAACTAGGCTACACAGATATAGTGCCACTTTTCAGTGGGGGGCCCTTTTATCCTTTTGTAGTCCTAATGGGGAGCCTATGTGATCACAGCAGACATTGCATACAATTCTACACCTAAAAGTGGTAGCAATAGGGGGAAACTGTATATAAACATGCGCACAATGTTTTTGTTTTCTGAATTAAAACAATTTTAATTCCATGCACAAAATTCCAGAGCTTTATGTGATATTAAAATTGGTCTTTACTTAATACCTGGTGAGGAGGAGCAGAGCCTAAAATTGTGAAAACAGGGTCTGAATGAGATCTCAGGAGTCTCTTTCAGCATGGTCCAGATATACCAAAATTAAAAGTTGCAGAAACTTTTCAGATTTACAGCTTAAAGAGTAACAATCGTGAACATTTATGTTAAGATTACTCTTTCTATAAACATTTATGTCCAGATCTGTAATTGAATTAGGTTAGGATATTAATTTAAACTTACCTACATTCGAATGTACTTACTTTTCACATTTATTTCATAAGTGTATTCATCAGAATGAATTAATACAAAAAAATACTACCTTCCTCCTTCATAACAGTGACTGTACTGTTTATTGACCAAAGGCACCGCTACACAAACAGAACTGAAATAAAAGTATCACATGGATCCTCTCTGCCACCTTCGATCTGCTTCTTAGCACTGAACGGCTGAAGAGGTGCAGGTAGTGGTGTAGTTGTGGCAGCTTCAAAATGGCTGGAGATGAAGTGAAAATAGGAAACGTGAAGTACTTTTTTTTATGGCACTGATTGTGCACTGGATGTCCTCCCATGAAAAAAAAGTATCACCAGTGTCATTGTATTTGTATGTTTACACATACCATGTATGTGGATATAAAACTTGTTCCTCCAGTCACTGCTGCCTGTAGCTCTGAATTGTTTTGCCAACAGAAAGGAGAACTGCTAGTATCAATAATTTTCATGGCACTGACAGCTCTTCGGACTGGTAGAGTGACAATTAATGACTATTCTATATGTAGTCACCTCTGTCAGTCAATTGGAAGCCTGGTGTATAAAAGACTGTATTAAAATTTTTTCTTGTGAAACATGTATAGACTTTCCAGGATCTAAGACTTACTGTAAATAACATCAGCTGCAGTATGTTGATAGTTATGTATCCATACAATTCTAAGACCAAACTGTATTTGTAAATAAATGTGATTTCTCAATCTGATAACTTTTTTTAATGTCGATTACTACCTTGTAAAATGTCCTTAATTTTCCAGAAATTGGTATATCAATGTTGTATTCCTCCCCATGTTAGAATATCAGATAAAATACTGTTTTCAGTGCAATAAAAACAAGTGACTGCACTAGAAACCAAGTTGAGTATAATATACCTTTATTACTAGTGTCTTTAAGCCATCTTCAACACCAGCTGCTGTAAAATGAGTGTGCCTTCTCTACTGACACAATCTAAATAGGTAATCTGCATAAAGATCTTCTTGCTTTGCCTAAGACTGTTTATTTCCCTTGTTTGACCTAGTTGATACTCCTGTGGTTTTCCTTTCTGTTTCAAGAGGGTCTCTGAGATATGAAAGAATATGCATGTGGTATGAAGTATAACAAAAATGTATCTTGTATCTTGCCCTGAAGGTGGCCAGCTCATCCTTGCATGATCGTTACAGTAGTGGGATCTGTCCTTAGAAAGGCACAAGCAGGAGATGCACTCCTGCGACTAGTAGCTCTTTTTTCCTCATCAGTATAAAAGTGGGAAAAAGTCTTTGAATTTGGCTGACATCAAGAGTAAATGTTTGACCTTGATCACATGTGCACTAGCACAGACACCCTAGTATGCTTTTGTCAGCCAGCATTTGTTAGGAGACAGGTTTCTGTAGAGCACATCAGTAGCCACCTCTATTTTAGATCTGATGACTGCATTCCCTAGTATATTATGTTACAGTTGTAATAACTGAACCCAGAAGACACAAAGCTATATACCTGATACTGCTCATATACTTTCCATGTTGGTATCTATACTCTGCACAAATACTTCAAATATTTACAATTCTGTATGACAGTGTCCCTCTATTACTTCAGCATTCCACATCCTTCTAAATACCCATTTTCTTTACTCCTTTTCCAAATTTTGGATTAGTTTTGTTTTGTTTTTCCTACTCCTGTCCCTCAGATACCAAGGGGAAATATCATTGCAAGGAAAGGAGAAAACTTGCAAAAAAGTTGGATATTGAATCTTAGACAAATCACATGACCAACCTAAATTTCTCTGACAAGGGCTCTACATCCCACAAGCTGAATTTGAGGCAGCTCTGCAGCTAACATCTAAACTTGGCTTTCCCTGTTAATATATGAAAGATGTCTGTCATGCCAGTTTGTGCCTAGCACAAGCTGACTGCTATGTTCAAAATAATAGAACTCATTCAACTCATTTTTTGTCCCTCTTTGCCATAGAGGTAAGGGGTGAATTTTTATTCATGCCTTTATTCATCTGTGTCTCCATTTAAGGGTCAGAGAGAGAGAGAGAGCAGGATTTTCTCTCTATTGCCCCTATCCCTCCCAGGGGGAGGATTAAGAAAAAGGGAATAGAGAGAGAATAATAATAAAAAAAAACTGCTCCGCACAAGGTTGGAAGTTAATACTGTAACAAGTTTAATGAAAACAACAGGGGGAAGGAAAAGGGAATTAATAAGAGACAAAGGATATTTAACTATATACAAAACCCAATTCCAGTAGTCCCGAATGGAAATGTCCAAGCAGTGCCTCGTGGCCGCTGTGACTGCTGTGACTCGTCACCAGGAACCGCAGTGGTGCTGGGAGCAGATGGTGGTGGATGCTGCCGAGCATGTGGAGCTAGGCCCAGCCGTCCCAAGATGCGACAGGAAGCAGCCCAGGAAAGTCAGGAAAAAGCCTGCGAAAACCTCAGTTTTTTTATAGACTGTGGCCGGAAAGGGGAGGGAACAGTACTGATCTCTGACCCTCCAGGGGCCTACAGACTCCACCTGTCCTTCCCTTTCAGGCTGGTAACCCTTAAAGCATAACAATCTGTTTTATTCATCAGGCATTCATGCCTGAGCAAAAGACTCTAAACGACGTTACTAAAGACTCAGAGTACACAGATAATTGCAATATGAATAAATAACGTCTTGAAACTCAGTCATTTTTCTCTCTAAAATGTACAGGATTTTTTTTCATAGCCATCCATTACTTGGTTCCATTTCAGTTTTTCTTAAATTAATTTGCTGAATTCATACTATTGAAGAAAGATTATTGCAATACAGAGTAGAAAATTTTGCTGGATTTGGTAAAGCTACAGATACAGTTGACATATAAGATCCTTGTAATGAGAAGGAGTCATATATATTATTTGCCTATTGTTGCAGTTTGCATCTATACTAATGGTTAAGTGTTTGAACACAACTATTTCCCAGACACACATTTCTGGTATTAATCCAAACTCTAGCCTGTAGCAGATAATGCCATTTTTTTCTGGAGAACCTGTGGGCATCTAATGGTATTGTTGGAGAAAAGATCAGATTCTTATAATTTCCTTTATACGCTAAGACCTACAAGTCCTCTAGGGCCGACAAAAGTCTATAAAGCTTAGTAAGCATTAATTCCTCTTCAGCAACACAGACGGCCAGTTTCTTATGGGGAAATAATTTGTGTTGTTTTTTAGTATGGATTCTTCAGTGTGGTGTATAAACAAGCTTTTTCTGGCTAGAAGGAAAGTGTTTTACGAGTTTCCAAAAGCAGCTGCAGCAACACAAAATATGCATTGCACTGATACGGTGTGACTCAGTGAAAGGTGACAGAGGGAAATACAGTGTGACAAGAGAGAGTGGCTGCATGTCTTCTTGGTAAACGAAACAGCAAGAGTCACACAAACAGCACAGTGGGACTACACCATGTCTCAGTCTGGGATGAGCAGTGTCCTGCTGGAGGATTCTGTGTTCATGAAATTCCGCCGTATCTGATGTTGATTGTGCAGCAGAATGCTTGACTCAATATTTTAATGAGAACTTAGAGAGTGATATGCAGACTGACCTTGTTACAGGTGGGCTGGTCAGCATTTCAAGGTCCGTTAGTGCTTTGTGTACAGTGGTGGCCAAAGTGTGCAACATCACAATGCTCCACTTTGGAGTCGTGGTGAATATGTCCATTTCAGGAAAAGGCCCTGAGCTCTGTTGTCCGCACAGACACAAAAGAAAGCACAAAGCAAGCATCACTGCTACACCTCAAACCATCATCTTGACAAGCAACTGTTCACGCACATATGTACTGTAAGCACATTGCAGGTAGGAACTGAAGCAGGTAGAAACACTAAGGGTACAAAGAGTATTGCCTGCCTTGGCAGACCATTGGCTCCAGCAGCACTACAGGATGCTGCATATCTGCCATCTCCTTGCATAATTCCAGTGCTGTTCCCCAGCAGGTCTAAGGTGATGTGCTGTTGTGATAGACCTGACAAGGACAGTCTGGCGAGTAGGTGTTCAAATCCACCAAAGGTTTGCTATGTGCATCATCCTCTCTTTTGAATTTAATAAATCACTACCAGTCTAGTTTCTTTTTTTCATTATTCTTGACAACTTTCACACTTAATTTTCAATAAAATAATTGCTTTTCTTTAGAGAGGAAAGGGATGATAAAACAATGTTGGCCTGGCTAAGAGGAAGCACTGAGTGTTTTATTTTGAGGCAAAAGTTTATAATATAGTTCCAGTTTACTTTCTCTTAAATCACAATCTCCTGTTGCTTATTCTGTTTCTGCTGATGATACAGTGATAACATTCCTAAGACAGCTTCTTATTGGGAGTGCCAGTAAACAGCAATTCACGGATCAAACCACAGCTTTACTACTGTTAGGCATAGCGGAACTGTCGGAGGCAAAGGTATGAATTTAGAAAGAAAACCAGCTGGTATTCAAATACATCAACTGAACACCTTTGTTTTAGAGCAATTGTCACATGCTGCAAGTAAGAGAGAAGTATCAAGCCTGATTATTTTTATAAACTTTATTAAAAGGACAAACTAATCTAGAATTAAACATATACATCACTGATTAAAGGTACTACTACTACTGTCTGAGATTAATTAACAATGGACTAATGCAAGGATTAAATCAAGGTAATAATTGAAATTGAATCAATAAATCAATGATATCAAATTATCAAGTCATCAAATTAATACGACCACTTAAATTTAATCATGAGGTGGGCAGAAGAAAGAGGCAAGCTTTTTCTTTAGCCTCAGCACTCATGAGGCCACAACTTGAATACTGTGTTTGGTTTTGGGCGCCTCACTACAAGAAACAAAGAAGGGCAGTGAAGCTGCTAGAAGGTATGGAGCACAAGTCTTATGAGGACCAGCTGATGGAACTGGGGTTGTTTAGTCTGGAGAAAGGAGGCTGAGGGGAGACCTTATTGCTCTCTACAACTACCTGAAAGGACGTTGTAGCGAAGTGGGTGTTGAACCCTTCTCCCAAGTAACAAGCAATAGGACAGGAGGAAATGGCCTCAAATTGAGCCAGGGGAGGTTTAGGTTGGATATTAAGAAAAAATTTCTTTACCCAAAGAGTTGTCAAGCACTGAAACAGGCTGCCCAGCCAAGTAGTGGAGTCACCACCCATGAAGGTATTTAAAAGATGTGTAGATGTGAGACATAGGAACATGGTTTAGTGGTGGACTTGACAGTGCTAGCTTAACCATTGGACTCAATGACCTTAGGTGTCTTTTCGATCCTAAATGATTCTATGATTTTGCTTTAGTAGCTGAAGGAGAAGTTGTTTCCTTTCATTTAAGTCTTAACTAGTGCTCCAGCTTGAAAATGAGCACCGATCAGTCGGTGAAATTTTATGAATGAAAATTAAACAAAATAAGCAGTAAATTGTTTTTACCAGTTTTACAGAAGAACAGAGACTAAAGAGACTTTTTTACCAGTCACATTTCTAGTTAGAGCTCATAGCTGCTAAAGTAGTAATTTTACTTCTTCTGCTCTACTTCCTCCATACATAAAAATAGAAAATTTAGGAAACTTAAAATTCGGTGGATGTTTCTGAATGCAATAGATGCTTGGGTTTTTGGAGAAGACAGTCAGTAATGACAGATTTCAGTTTGAGCTTTTAGGATTCTGTAGGTACTCTTTTCTGTCCATACATTTGCAGTAGCGCATAAAAGCTCAGTCTTCACACAAAGAAAGCAAAATGACCCTTTCCCCAAAATAAAGCGAACAAGTGACTTCTTGATTTTCCTGGTCTCTGCTTTATGTGATTACTTATTACAACTATTTTTTCATGTGGTGATGGACTAATAATAGCAATTTACTGTATCTGTCACTCCATCTTCCTTTGCACATCTTTCCAATATAAGAAAAGAGCACCTCTCTACTGCAAGGCCTTAACTGTTATAGAAAGCTTATTCTATAGCTGAGGTATTTTCTATGTGACTTTGGGACTAAATAGGTGGTTTGTAAATTTTAGATATGTTCTCTCTTGAGCTCCACACAGGGAGCAATCTTTGGGCTTTATGTCAATTTGTTAAGTTCTACTCATGTACAAAATCCATTGTCAGAACATTGTAATACGATGTGTGAGACCTGTACTAGAAAGGCTGGTACCATTCTTCTGTCTGGTCTATGAATCATGATCTCGTTCTTGGCAGCTTTAGGAATTACTAGTAATTGCTAACATCTAGTTAAATAGGATTTAATGACCTAGTTTATTCCTTGCATTAGGCAATAAAATCATGAAAGTCGTTATGTGGCTTCATTGAAGACAAAAGTGTATGGATTGCTCCAGTCACTTTTAGCCTAACCATGCATAGCTATGTTTGTTTGTATCTATGTACATCAGTCTTCCATTTACTGTAGAGCAAACTTTTCCTGACTTGTATTCAAATATGGACTTCCCTGCCTGACATAGCAATACAATTCTGTCAAGCTACAGCTAGCATGCCAGTCCCAAGGTGAACCATATAATAGACTTTTCTATCGTAAGGATGTAAAGCAGCGGCAGATGTGAAAAGCCTATGAGTGAAACACAACCATATAATGATAAAACTTTGTAGTAGCAGGCAGGTTTCTTCAGTTCTCTACTGTCAGTTCAGATCTCCATGGCTTAATAGCTTCATGAACCTTGCAAACAGGAAAGAGCCACTGATTTGAACGATGCAGGCACGCACTGAGAGTGTAGAATTGTATCTCTGCAGGGTCATTCTTCTTTTTGTTGTCTCTGAATTGCCACAATACGCACAGAATAAGACTGGCCTCTCAAAATGCCCACCTGAACTGGCAAAATTCTGCACATTGCCCAGTATGAAGTGGCGTGTGGCAGGGCATGCAGATGGGTTTGGACAGCAGACTGAGGAATGTTATGAAGTTACTGCATTTATGTTTCCAGAAACCTGTGTCCTCTCCTGCCTGTACAAACTGGGCATGGCCCACTGCCCAAAACCATTTGATTGCACAGGCTAGGATATGAACTGCCAACTGCCATGTTTAGCACATGAAAACAGCAATTTTGAGCTTACTGCAAAAGAACTGAAATAGTATGTGATTTCTTTCAGAGATAAGAGAGAAAGCTTGGGTTAAATAGTAGCTGACATTCTGTGCTTACTGTGCAAATATAGAACCAGATTTTCAAATATTTAATAATGACAACTATGAAAAGTCTGTTCTAGATGTGTCCTTCAGCACAAAGGGAAAATGCTGAAGAAAATAAGAACATATAAACATGTAAGTATTTTCATCCTCATAAGAAACCATTGTCATCATCACAGAATTAATGACAAGAGTTTTCTAGGAACATTTGCAGAAAATTCTTCTGAAGACCACAAACAATAGTGTTTAATAAATTGCTTTACTGTGTTAGGATACATCTCATCTTTGAGTTTCCTTGGTGTAGCATCCCCAATACTTGTGCTATGAATGATTCTGGTTAGGCCTGGGAAATCACCAAGGAATGAAAAAATAAAGGGTCTTTCTACCCAAGATCACAGTAGCTTACTCTGACATTAATGCATAGACACACACAGGTGGCCAAATACAAATACATATACACTTTAAAAAATGAAAACAGTTATTTATTTCATCACATAAAAGTGTGTGGAAGAGGCAGTAGACAAAAAAAATGAAACTCTTAACATTTTTCTTTGGGAAAGTCAAGCCAAAACCAGTTATGTAGGTCTGAAATTACGAAATTGTGCACTGCTGTCTGGAGCTGTTGATCGTTGAATGAGTACCTTCAATTTTATTGAATTGTCTTTCTCTGAGAAATTACTTCAACAACTTTCAAATTTCTGTGGTTTACTCATAGAAAACAGTTGTCAATAAATATTGCCAGGTAGGAATCCTACACTAAGCTGACTTATTGCCTAAGTCAAACGGTTTTTATGTTGATGTCAAACATTTTTGGCAAAGTAAAAAGAGCATGACTAAATAAACATTGTAAGTTTTATTGTGTAGTTGCATCTTAACTACAGTCTGGGTCCTCATCCCTTAGTGATCCAGAGCAAGAGACATTTTAAAGGGCACTGCAGCTTTTTCTCTTCACATTCAATGGGTTTTCTTCCCAGACTGCCAATGTTTCACTTATTTTTCTCTAAATGAATGAAGCTGCTGAATCTCTTTGCTTCAGCATGCTGTATTGACTTTTTATGCTGTCATTTTGAACACTAAATGAAATGCACAGTATTTGCCAAATTTCTAATGGTGGCTTTCCTTTCTTGAGGAAGTGACATATTTTTAAATCGTTCTATTGGTGCTTAGAGAGTACAGTGAGTTTGACTAAAAGTTCAAAACCAAAACACGAAACAGGCTATAATTCAATCTTAAAAAACCCCCTACATCTCAATTTTGAATTTGTGTAGGAACTGTGGAATTCAGGCCTTTCCCCTTCATACTGACAAAGCTCTAATGGTTTGTTTCCACTTAGGATATAATGGTTCACTTCTGACTTCTATTTCCATTTGCTAGAGTCGATTTTTGAAACACTTTATCCTATGTGTATTTATTTTGGTTTTTATGAAGTGCTTCCAGTGAGGCCATACTTCACAAAAACAGCTTTTAATGTCTACAATTACATCAATCAGTGCTCAAAGAATTTGTTTTAAAGCAAAATAAACTTGAAATAAAATGGAAAAACTAAATTCAAATTTAGAAATTAGGACACAGAAAGGAGCAAGTGATTACATTCTATATTAAGCAGAAAGACACCCAAGTGAAAAGGAATACTGTAAATTACTTTCATCACTAAAAGGCTCAGTAAGGAAGTTGTTCATAGGTTTTGTTAAATTCATATCCCATTTTTCACTTGTCTGTGGTTCTGTTCTGCACATGTGGGTATGCAGACTGAAAAAATCCTACTGATACTTTACAAGAAAGTATGGTAGTGCCTTCACTGCCACAGGGCAGACTCAAGCACAGATTAATTAATATTAATTAAGTAGTTGTTAATCATAGTATTGGCTGTGGTGTAGTTATTATTAGTGGTAACTTAATTATGTTAATAGTAGGAGGCTATACAGCTGACATTCTTGGAGGAAACCTTGCAGTGAGGATGTCAGGTGGAACAAATGATTTGGGTCCTTTCTCAGAGGGATGCCAGAACCTTTTCTAGGAGTGCTTTCACATGCCAAGCCACAAGGGCAGATGGAGTTTGAAGGAAGCCTGAACTTGGATTGAATTTAAACAATTTAAAAGAACAGTTTGGACCTTTGATCCTGGGTTTTGAAGAGGGCATGGAGGAAGTACAATGTGGTTGTTGCTAAGGTTAAATTCCTGCGCACATCTTCTCCAACAACATAGTGGAACAGTCCTGTGAGGCTTTCAGAGGATTTGGGTGCTATGACAAAATCCAGTCCTACTATTAAATGGGAAGGATTTCTGAGCTGTGTCATAGCTGTTTGTGTTGTTTCTTTTGAATTTCTATTTCTGTCAAAACCACATACCTTTTATTTTGGAGTTGTTGTATTTGTTCACTTGTGTCTATAAACTACAGTGTGAGTCTAAGGGATAAACCCTTATAAGATATTCTCCCCAATATATAATACAAATCCTTAAAATGCCACAAAGTGATCCTCTGTAGGTTACATAGATGCATGTCCATCTGTGAAATGACTGTTTCTTTTATCAAAGAATCTAAGCTAATTCCAAAAATGTTCCCAAAACTGTTTTCCTAAGCAAAATACACTGCTGCCCGTAACAGACTCTGAGATTGTTCATCAAATGCTGATTCCCTACAGAATATTTTTCTTGCTTCATATTTGAAATTACACTAAAGGGACCAACACAAGTATAAATTCTGTAAACTACAAAAATGTATTAAAATTATAAGATAAATTAAAAAATACTGAAAACCAAACCCTGTGTTCTCAGTTTGCTGTTCCTGCTTGAAGAATCACATCATTAAAAATTATCAGTTTGAGCTGCATGTCTTGACAGAGAAGAGCCACATGTCTTCAGAGAAGAGCCACAAGGATGGTGAGGGGTTTGGAGAACAAGCCTTATGAGGAGCAGCTAAGGGAACTGGGGTTGTTTAGCCTGGAGAAGAAAAGGCTGAGAGGAGATCTCATCACCACCTACAACTACCTACAGGGAGGTTGTAGAGAGGTGGGTGCTGGTCTCTTCTCCCAGGTGATGGAGGATAGAACAAAGGGAAATGGCACCAAGCTGTGCCAAGGGAGGTTCAGGTTAGAGATAAAGAGGAAGTTCTTTACTGAGAGGGTCGTCAGAAGCTGGAAGAGGCTGCCCAGGGAGGTGGTTGAGTCACCATCCCTGGATGTATTTAAAGAGCAGGTAGATGAGATACTTAAGGATATGGTTTAGTGGGTAGACAGGAACGGTTGGACATGATGATCTCAGAGGTCTTTTCCAGCCGAGTGATTCTGTGATTCTGTGACAAATCCCTACTTGTTCATCTACAGTGTAATGAAGTTGTTTACTGTGAAGAAGAAAAGAAAAATATTGCTTGTAGGAAGATCAGTAGTGCAGGCATGGGAGGGCTAACCATTATCTTCTTTCTTTAGCAGGTATTCATAGGATGGGTTCCAGTGACACTATGAAAGAAGATAAAGATTAAAGCAAAACCAATGTGTTCATAGAAGCAAAATTAAAAATGCCTGTAGCATGCAATTACCTCAGAGAGCCATATGTCTGCTAGTTCTTTGGGACTGAAAAATGAGGAGAAAAATTAAACCATTGAGGACATTCTCACTGGATGACTTGCACCATGATTGGTGGATATTTTATAATCAGCAATGTAGTCAAGGAATTCCAATTTCTCTGATTAAAGGAGCAACACTAAATTATCAAAGATTTGCAGGGTGGCATTGCTAAATCGTTTGTGAGAAGTCAAGTCTGACAGAAGCATGTTCAGCCTCATCATAGAACTTTGCTTATATGAAGGTAGAAGTCCAATTGGCTGATGCTGAAGATACCATCAATTTCATACTGAAGTTGCAGCAGGTTTGATGCATTTCTTCAGTCTCTTGACTGGATTTCTAATATCAGTGGGAAAGAGATTTCTTGGAACTGGTTCTTGTAGACATGGATTTGATTGCAAAGTGAAGGAGGGAAACATCTTTGCCTGTGAAGGATTACCTTATACAACAGTGCAACAATGGCACTTCTGTTTCTTTATCCTTTAGGAGTATTAATGAGTCATGCTTTTGGAAGAACATGAGGGGCACGAGTTGTTAATTGATCTCAAGGCTCATAAAAAATGAATACAAGTAGTTGGATAACCCTTTTTGCACACACTCACAGTCTTGAATGCAGTTTCCCATAGAATTTTTTTGATATAAGATTCTGGCTAAATCATCTGTAATTCTACAGGAAAGAGGTTGTATCTACACTTTGCATCTAAAGCTCAAGCATCAATATAGCAATGAAAAGCTGTGATCAGGGTAAGTGACATATTAAATATACCAAAAAACATTCCCAGAACCTTGCCTATTATTCAAGATGCAAACAACCATGCTCAGTCTGTTCTGGGTATTAATGAAGTGCAGTGCACTCTTCCTCTTTCATAAAAGTTCTTGTACCTAAAACTGGAGAACACATTGAAAAGAAAGTATGTTTTCACATTAAACAAGACAGATGAGTCACCCTTAGCTTGAGCATCTAAAAATTAGAATATCTGTGCAACTTAAGCTCCTTTTATTATCAGTGGAGAGAAAAAATACGCTGTCCTGTGATCAGAGTTCAACAAAGGGCACATTAATCCTTATTTGATAGTGCATATTTTCCTCTTTTGATCATAAAGTATCCTACAGGGATTAGATCAGGCTTGACATCTCACTTTCAGACATCTTAAGACAACACGACTCCCACTCAACAGGTTCTCTCCTACATGCTTTGTAAGAATGTTTGGTAGAAAGAAAACGTGATCTTAGGCTTTAATCACATGGCTAGCCATCTCTTGTGTGGGTATGTAATTTTACTATTTTTAATGTTTTTCCTTCCTTAATTTTATTTTAATTTTTATTATAGATTCATATTTTGAACCGATTTAAGACCTTATATGTTACTCATTTACTGCTTTACTGCAAAATGAAGTTTACATCCATTTTCTATAAACACCAAACATAAATAAGATAGTAAAAGCAGCCCTATATTATGACTTAACCCTCTGAAAAATCATGCAAAGTACATATGTTACCAAAATTGTATATAATGGACACTTTTGTTAAAATTTCCGATTGCCACTATTAATGATAACCTGAGTGTGTCATCCTGAAAGTGTCTATCTGGCTTGTGTACTAGAGAAATACACTGTAATATTCTTCTGGTCAGTTCCCAAATCCATCAAAGATAGCAGTATTTCCAATATTTTCCTTGCTGTTCTGTATGTCTATAAGAAACTATGGGCATATGTCAAGTTCTTATTCATCTATGTAGCCCTAGAAATAATACTGCATCAATCAGTGTTGGAAATTGAGTTAAAGTTGGCAATTTTATTTTTTTGCACAGTGATTAAATATTTAATATTTCCTCTTGTCCTTCAGGGAATAAATTTAAGAAAAATTACTTCCCCTCTAAACGGTCTCACTTCTAAGTGCCCCAAGTAAGCCTTTCCTATGATCGATTGTGCTTGATTCCACACAGCTACTACCTGCTCTGTTTGGAGACTGTAATCAGGCTCATCCAGATGTTTTTGCCTCCTTGCCTGCTAGATAAGAACTCTTTGTGAGATGTGTTAAAATAGTCCATTTGCAGCCACGGTCTTACGTGTGTGTTGAAAAGCTGCGAGTGGTATATTATTTAGAAGAAATATTTAAATTGAAGTATATACAGATATTTCCTTAAATTGTTTTAGGTGCAAGGGACAACACAACATTGAGAATGATTGAGAAAAACAGAAAAAATACCTGTAGTATTATGGAGTGTTTTCCACCTATTAAGATATATAAGCAAATTAAGTTTCAATATATATTTTATCTAGAAAACAGATAATGACTGTTCTTAAAAAAATTCTCATTATATGCATTTTATAATTCATTTATAAGCCTGATTTTGAGTAAGAGTAATCTATTTTTACTAAACCCTAGTATTCTGAAACAATAAATAATGAAGAAAATATTTCATACACTTGTGAATATAGTTTAATTTTTTATTATTATTATCTATTTTCATTAGTTCTTCTATGACTGAAGAAGCAAATTCGTGCTGTGTTCATATGAAATCTGACATAAAAATCTGTTGTCAAAGTAAATTTAATTACAAATCAGAAAATGTTTTGAGACTGTTCCTTCAGGTAAAAAAAAAAAAATCATCCGATAACCAGAGTGAAATATTACAGAAAATTATAAAGCTAGAATATTAAAGCTCAAAGTCTTAGAATTATAGTCTCAGTCTCCAAAGATTCCATGAGAGAAATTTCTTTTCATAAAAATTAAAACCATTATACATGGTAATGGTAAACCCTTTAGCTTGTGGAAACTTGTAGGTGTTTTTTCAGCAAGTGGTGGTGAGCTGAGGCAGCCACCTGTTCAAAGCATGGTCTGGAGAAGAGGTGATTTGTGCCCAAGAACATACTTCACACCATCTGTCAAGACGAAAGTGGTATTGAAAAATCTGTCTCAGTAAAAAAAAAAATCAAAGGGAGGCCTTCTTCTGAATTAGGTGTCTATACTGGACAAAAACAAAACAAAACAAAACAAGGGAAACTTCTTATCTTCACAACTTTTCTCTTAGTCCTAGTGCAACACTCTGCCAAGAATGAAATGTGGAGGGCTTCAGCAGAAGTCTTCTCTCTCTCCTTTGAAGGTCTTACTGCCAGTTTGGGGCTGTAATATGAGACCCAAAGCAAATTAGTCATACTGAATTTAGGGTTCATGGCATTAGAAAGCAACTTGGTGGAGATTCAAAGAGTTCCCGGATCCCAGGAGAATCAGATCTGTAGATAATTTGTCATGTTAGATTGCAATCTCAAGATAGGTAGGGCTGCTACATTGCCACAGTTGCTGTTTCCAGATATTTATTCTGTGGAGAGAACAGAGGACTCTTCCCAGATGACAACCAGACAACAGGGACAGAACCACTAATGCATACACAAATTTTAAAAAGAAAGAATAAGTAATGGTTTCATGTGGATGGTTTTTTTCAGAGCACTCACTGCCTTTGAAAATTCCTAACTAAATACGTTCTTTCTAAAAGGTGTTTTTTTGTACCAAAATAGAATGCACTATCCAGTCAGTCTCCATGGTAACTTTGTTTCTTATTAAATGGAAGAGGAAAAAAGTCTAATTAACTCATATGACCTTGCATTTGTTAAAGTGTTCTGCTATACCTTTAGTGACTCTATCTGCTGTATACCGAAACATGCCATTTCCCTTTGGCTGTATTACCTTTTTAAGAATTACAGGTTTTTCATATTAAATTTAGATCATCATGGGCAAACAGCAAATGGCATATGAAGCTGGAGAATGATGCCTCTCTGCCTCTTGAAGTTTCTCTTAACTTTCAGATGTAAAGGTACTTTACCTTGGCGCTGCAGGAATACTCGTTATGCTCCTCATTCTCTTCATAAAATCCTAAATAATAGGCTTCCAACAATTACTTGTGGTGCTAGTCAAGTGCAATCTCTTAGACGAAGGGACAAAACCCTTTACCCAGGGAAATAAACTAAAATTAATAGCTTTCTTCAAGCCTTTCAAAAGCATACTAGAGCAACAACAATGAAAAGCAAAGATAAAATAATATAAAGAAGTTTACAAAGGAAAAGAGGCAAGAAAACCCGTGACATTAGTTGTAATTCACACTGTGGCCTCTCTATTTTTGTAATAGTCTTAAGAAAGGTATCCAGTATATCCGTACATCAGCACAGCACTGGAAAATATTAAAGAAGCAGAATACTGGAATAAATATTTTTAAAAATCCACTCTTCCAAGTTTTTTTGTTTCTACATATTTTAGTGTATAATTGAAAGAGAAAGTTCATCTGAGAACTGAACTTTGAGTTTAGTTTTTTGGATTTTCTACAGATAGACAGACTGTTTAAGAGCTTGTGTCCAGATCTTCCTTATATTCCAGGGAGAAGTGCTTAGAAGTGCAACACTGGGGCAAATGGTGTCTAGAGCAGGCAATCCTGAAGCAGTTAAAAGGGTTTACAGAAGGGTTTCAGCAGCAAAGCTGATACATGGCCCTTGGCAATGCTTAGCCCACTCTTGATTGGGGAAAGCATCATTATCAGTGAGGAGAAGGGGAAGGAAGAAGAAGACCTCCAGACTTTCAAACTGAAAGTACATCAAGGGAGTTACTCAAACTACAGGCATATATCTGAATGCCTCCTCTTGCCATGGGTATCCAGGAAACTACTTGCTGTTTGCTAGAGACCCATTACTGAACCAGCAAGGACCAACAGCGGACAGCAGAATTATGTTCATCCAGGCCATGATGCTAAACCTCACCCTGTTGGGTTGCAAACCTGGCAGGTAGTTGCAGAAGAGCGCTTGTGCATCACCTGGAGTAGGGCTCCCACGGTTCCTCTGTCCTCACCACAATCCAGCTTACACCCCCTCTGTGCACCCAGGAGGCACCACACCAGTGCTGCTGTGTAACTGATTCTTTGACACTAGAAGAAACTCTGCTTCTCAGAGAATAGTGTGTTCCTGTTTCTTGCCTTTCTTTAAATAACCTGCTGCAGCTGGTATTTAATCTGTGTATGTAGTCTGAAGGGGCAATGAGGGATTCCTGGTGACTCTAGTAAATAAAGATATTTGAAATGTCACTGCTCTGTGACAGTGCTTGGCCTAATTGAAGGTGGTTCAAGTAAACAGGTATTGGAAGAAAGTATTTTAGAGCCATTGATTCTAAGTAATGCACAATGTTCTCAATACAGAGGTAAGCCTCTCCTATATTACAGGAGGTAATTGTTGTGCTGGCTCCAGAAGGCAGCTATTCTTTATATATATGTGTTTTGTACATTCATTTATGCTTCTAAATGGTATAATACTCTTAGATGTGGACTGTGGTTTTGTGTTTGCCTTTTTCATTGGCCTCTTTATCCACAGTCTTAAAGTTGGGGTTTTTTTTGATTAATAGAAAAAGCAGTTTTCACATTTAATATGTGTTCATTCTGTTTATACAATGTCCTCTGGGATTAGGTAGGCCATGCCCCAGATACCAAATCTTAAACACTGTCCCTAAAAAAGAGGCCAGTCACATAGGGTAAAGGAGACTGGTAGCTTTTCACAGAAAAAAGAGCACTTGCAAGCCATACAGTGGGGAGGAAATAGAGTTAGAGTATAGGGTATGGCACTGGGACCTGATCATTTGGTAGAAGGAGTGAGGAAGGAGTAGCAAATGGTTGGAAAATGGTTAGAATATGTATGTGGTTCAAGGTAGACCTTGGGATTTGCAGATGGAAGGAGAAGCTGCTTGCTTTGCTTTGCAGTAGGTTCCAGTCAGAGTCCAAGGCAGCATGAATAAATGTATTTTCAAACATTTGACTGATATGGCAGGGCTGAGAAATTCACCATGGTTCTATCAGGATGGCATTCTTATGACAACAGAGAAGTGGTGGGACATCAAGAAAAATGTAGGGGAACATCTGTTGAAGCCTGGAGAGGAGAGTTAGTAAGGACAGAAGAGGCATCTATGGAGTTGGCCAAAAAGTAATTGCATTTTTTTTTAATAGATGGACATACATGTCTTGAAATTTAACTAACTTTGTTTTAAATGGCAAATTCCTTATGTAACTTGACAGCTGACAGTTCAAGCCTGTTTTAGAAAAAGGAAGTGCATGATTTCTTTAACAATTATTTATTTAGCGTCAATTTCAAAATTAAAAATCAAAAGGAACGTTTTCTTCATATTTTGCTGTATTACTTCCAAAAAGGAAAAAACACTGTGTAAGCTCATAAAAAGTTATGCAATGTGCATATTGAAGATGCCTTAAAAGTACCTCAGTGTCACAGTTGGTTTGCTGAATTTTGGTCTGGAAATTTTGATGTTAAAGATGCACTACACTCAGGAAGGAAAATCAAAGTTGATAACAACAAAGTAAAGGCATTGATTGACTCCAGTTGGTGTTTAACAATACAAGAGATTGCTGATAACCTTACTGTATCAAAACTGAGCACTGGAAACTATTTAAAACAATTCTGATATGTTAGGAAGCTTGATATTTGGGTACAACATGAACTCAAAGAAATGCATCTCACTGAGCACGTTGACATCTTCAATTCTCTCTTGAAACATGAAGAAAATGAGCCATTTTTCAACTTAATTACAACAGGCAATGAAAAATTTATATTTTACAGCAATAACAAAAAAGATCATGAAACAAGCATGATAAACCATTCACATGTCTGATCAGCAGAAGATATGCATTTGTCTCATAAAAGAACACACTACTGTTCTGAAAGGAATGCACTGCACTTCTTCTCCTGGACTTAGATGGGCTCCAGGAAGATTTTGTGATGCTCAGCAAAGTATACCAAAGAACTATAATGGTGATTTTTTAACTAGTGAAATTAGCTCTGTCCTTTTGATTATCCCATCCTGAAGAATAGCTTGGTCTCACTTGAGTATAATGCGATGCAGTGGCACTGTCATGTTGCAGCATATTTGCTGTTTCTGTTACTGTTTCACTATTTGTGAGTTATAGCTTATGTCAGCATGCTGCAGAGCAGGATTGGTGTGGATGCTAAGGCACCATGAGAGTTAGTTCCCTTATAGAGCAAGATGTGTAGGATTAAAAATATATATGAAATAAAGACAGACCAGGGTATGACATGGTGTCTGGATTGGCCTTGCCAAAGGTACCACAAGACCCTGCAGGATAGCTGATATTCCCAAAGACTTCCCACAAAACATGGAGTGGGAAGGTAGCTGGGAAGACCAGAAGGCACTACATGAACTTGAAATGAATGAGGAAGATCAGGCTCGGCCTTCATGCCCCTACTGGCATGTCCTTTGGGAAAAGTCTAACGGTAGGTAGCAGAGAAACAGGATTGGAAAGCACTTCCTTATGGGACTCTACAGTCTGCTATTCTTTATTTATGCTGGGGGCACACCTGGCCCCAGACTCAACACAAACAAAGAATTATAGTTGCTGACCTTTCTGTATGCATGAAAAGCCATGTGCAAGATAGCAGTAGCTCAGAGGAATATATGGAGAACCATTGGTACACTGCTTGAGATACATGACGTGGTTACTGTATATTGATCTTAGACCAGCAGCTTGGAGCAAAATGGTGCACAAAGCTTTAACTGTAGAGGATGCGGATCAAGGCACTGAGCATCTAGTTGTTTTTTTTCAGAACAGTTGTCCTATCCCTTGCAGAGGACCTAGATAAGAAACCACTATCCCTAAACAACCTAGAAAATCATCCTCAGAAAACTGTGGCTGCCACAGAACCTGGCAATGTCCTGCTCCATGAGCCCCACTTGAGCTCCAGCTTTCTGACAGCACTGCAGTTTTAGAGTTCCCTCACTCTAATGCCATGCATAGAAGCAAGAGGACAAACAAAACATCATATCAGACATTGAATAAGTCCACATAACATAAGCATTATAAAACTATGATTTTCTACATCTCAGTGCAATTTCTGGCACTTCAATCTAGCAGAGAAAATGCCTGAAAGAGCAGCTGATAGGGAAATATTTACCACCCGCAATGGTGAGAACCATACTGAGTTTCAGTGGGCCAAAGAAGGAACTGGAAGGTTAGCAAGGAACTGAATTAACATCTCAATTATATGTTATGTGACAGAGCCAAACACAACTGATTTCTGCCATTGAGAAAAAAGACTTATTTTCAGCAAGCTCCACTTATTTGAGAAATGCTTAAAGTATTAGAGCACTCACTTCCCTCCACATCGTTGTGTATAGCTATAGGAAAATCCAGACAAGTCCATTGCCTTTGTACCCTAATCCATTCTGTATCCATTTAAAATGGTAAATACAGAATATGATTCAGATTGGACATGTCTCTATGAAAGGATGATGTTACAATAAATGTTCCTATAATAACATTTTATAATGTTGCAGTAGTTTTTCTCTTCTATATTTTTTTCAATAGAAATGTGTATATTTTGTCTGTGCAAGATAATAAATGATTCCATCAACAGTAAATGCTCCAGTATTTACTGTGTCCAGCTCTAGGGCCTCTGACATAAGAAGGACATGGACCTGTTGAGGTGAGTTCAGAGGAGGATGACGAAGATGATCAGAGGTCTGGAGCTTCTCTCCTGTGAAGAGAGTTGGAGTTGTTGAGCTTGTAGAAGAGAAGGCTCTGGGTAGACATTATAGCAGCCTTTCAGTACCTGAAGAGGTCCTACAAGAAAGCCAGAGAGGAACTTTTCACAAGGACATGTGGTGATATGATTAGAAGCAATGGTTTCAAATTGAAAGAGGGTAGATTTAGGTTAGGCATGAGGAAGTTCTTTACTCTGAAAGTAGTGACACACTGGAGCAGTTTCCCAGAAAAATTGTGGTTGCTCACTGCCTGAAAGTGTTCAAGGCCAGGTTGGATGAGCTTTGAGCAACTTGGTCTAGTGGAAAGTGTCCCTGCCCATGGCAGTGGGGTTGGACTGGATGATCATTGAGGTCTCTTCCAATCGAAACCATTCTATGATTCTATGAATATAGTGTGTAAAATAGATTAGGAAGATAATTTTAGTCTGGTGTCCAATAATCTTTTCCTAGTATGTCTCAGGTTTTTGTCTAATCTTTGTTACCTTCTCCATGCCACTATAGGTGGAGTCCACAAGACTGGAAGGGAACTTCTGAGTCATCAGCTCCAGCAGGTTCATCTCCTGTTACGCATCAATTAACCTCTTTCAAGAACTGCCAGGCTGAAGAATCTTGAAAGTGTTCTCCCTCAAGCCTCCAAACAACCTATTCAGCACTTCACTGTGCTGTCTGGAAATAATCTAATCTGCAGCAAATATATTCATGGTCCATTCATACCTATGCCAAAGCAGCTCTTTAGCATAAATAGATTTGTATCTCTCTTGTTCTTTCACTGCTTGAGACATTTATGGACAGCAATGACACCCCCACTCAGCCTTCTTCCTGCTTGTCTACACAAGCCACGCTTCTCAGTCTTCAGCTAATAAAATGTATTTTCCATTCTCTAGAACAGTCTGGTTAATATTCCCTGAGTTTAGCTTATCTGCATTCATCTCCATGAACACAGGTAACCAGAAGTGTACAGTCTGCCTGATAGGACCTCCAGAGAATTACACTATTCATGCTACCCTCTCTCTCTCTGTAGGAAGAGAGAGATTCTAGATTTAAAGTTACATTTTTCTGAGCCTCATCATATTAGTGGACATATTTCCTGTGTGTCATGATCTTCCCTGGAATTCATCTGCAGTTTCCAAATATAAACTCCTAGTTTACAAATAAATTCTCAGAGTGTTCTCTGTCTACATATCACTGCAACTTGTCCTATTAATCTATGGTTCATTGGGTCCTCTTCAGTCTTCATGGCCATTCATGTTTCCTGTATTGTATTCTGATCCTGGTTTTTAAAGCTAACTTCAAACTTCAGCTCACCAACAAATTAGTATACCTTTTTTTTTTTTTGCACAAGTATCTTCCTTTATGTCTTGAAAGCACTCTTGAGAGCTAGCAGTATTTTTTAGCATCGACCTTTTATTTTTGTGCAATAATGTTCAGATTCCCTGTTACTTTTTCACAATAGGTAACACTTTACTGATTTCATCTAAACAATTTGCAGTATAAGATATCACTTATCAAGAATGGATCTGCATTTTATTTAGAATGTATAAAGTACAATGGACATCTAGTTTACAGGCTAAGTAAGAATTTACCAAGTACCTTCAGGATTACTGCTTCTGTTATGAGCTTCTGTTTATAAACTACTATTTGATCAGAAAGAGTAGATTATTCTCTATAAGTAGAGGAAAATAAAATGGCTGAGTTTGTGTGGAACAATGCACAGCCATATTTTTTTCTTTCATAGAAAAAAGACAAGATTTATGATGTGTGTAACTGTGTTAGAAGCTGATCTGAATTCATTTAACCTGGGACCTCTAACGATAATGTAGTTGAAATAATTTTAATTATTCTTGTTGGAGACAGTTGAATACTTTTTTTCATTAAAATCTGTAGCTTGTTAAATGAACTAACCCAGGCATCTTAAAACAAAATGGCATTAAAAATTAATATGTCATCCATTATAAGGAGATGCAACATAGATGATACTTACATTTTTTGACATTATGCTATAAATCAGGGGCAAATCCTGATATGTCACCTGATCATGTTCTTCATGATTGGCAAAGTTTGCACAGTGTCTTTTGGTTTAGTTAGGGGGGAGGTGTGTAGCACCTTTGGGTACACTTGAATAGGAAGACTGTAGCATCCATAATTTCCAGTGCAGACACTCCCGTCTTTTGCTTACCTTCTAGACATTGCTATCAGAGAAATTGTTTGTTCTGGCTGTGGTTTTAACTTGTCCTTTCCTGTACAAGGCAGGTGTCTGTAAGCTGCTTATTTTCCCTTAGGGGTGGTTTTGTTGCTTTTTATTGGGCTGGCTGCTCCTTGAGTGCCAGTAACAGAGGGGCATCTGCAGGGGCAGCAGGACTTGGTAACAGGATCAACCAACTGTCCACTGAATGCCAGGCAACTCCTTAGCGTGAGACAGGTCTGGGGTCAGCCTATGGGTCAGGGTCTCAGTCTGGATCTGTGGGTATGTGGACACAGGCATGGCTGTAACACAGCTGAGGTGTGGCTATGGCAGCACCTTGAAGTGCTGGCGCAGCTCAAAGCCAACTGCTTTGGCAAGGAGGCAGATTCCTCGCTGGTGTGTCTTAGCAGACCTGTTCAGGTGGAGCCTCTACTGAGACGTTTTAGTAGAGCTTTTGCCAAAAGCTCTCTTCAAGGCCAGGCACCTGCACCACTATCTAAGTTGGCCCTAAGCCCAGGCATAGAAACCCCCAGGAGCAGGGCGATGTGCTCAGGGGTTTGACATGCAGTATCACTGTGTACATTGGCTATCGTAGAGGAAATTATACTGTATAGCATGAAAAATTGCCCCCAGATGATAAATAAATCCATGGTATGGTTGTTATTCACTGAAATTAGGTGAATGTGATTGCTGTCTGTCATTGAGGCTAAGGAGATTAATTGGTTCCTGACCAGCTATTCTCTTCTTTGAGATCAGCCTAAAGAAAAAAAGCCAATACAAATGTTGCAATTTAGCTACCAGCAAACTTTGGATATTTAATTACCTCCCTTAATTTTCTGAGAAATCATTTCCTAGGTTTGAAATAATTGAGCATCTTAAGGCTAATTTAGGTCTTGTGGTTCCAGGATTTTCCTAAATGTCAGATAACAACGAAGGTGGTCAAGGCAGACTGATGTGATAAATTGAAGAGAATTACTAAAAGCAATACAGTAAACCACAAACAAAACAACAAGGAGGCCAAGATACAAACAGAGAAGTGCTCTTACCTTTTCTCAGTTTTCTACTATGAAAGGAAGCTATTTATTAAACAGTGGCAAGCTAAGAAAGGGCTTGGAACTGCAAGCAAGGAAACTGCCTCTAGCTTTTTCCTTCCTGCCGTTTAGAAAGAGAATAGACTTAGTCTCTACTAAGGACAACATCAAAGGTACCTCACTCCGCTCATTCCTCCTCCTAACTGAAATAAGTTGTAGGACCCTGAATGTTGGACAAATGCTGGGGTCCACAGAGACAGAAATATTTATACCTCCTGCCTTGGCATCTGCATACATTGCTGATAACTTTTTCCATGTACTGTACTTGAAAGAAATGTAACTGTTTTAAGTCACAGAACATTTGATCTTCCCACTTTCTCCTCCTCACTGCTGCTTATGTTTAGGCTTGGATTATTTTTATGAGAAAAAAACAATTCTTTTAAAACATTTCTTCAGTCTTCTTTAAATATTTGCATTCCAAACACAACAGAATGTCTTGGTGAGGACTCCTATCAAAAGCATGTGTACAAGCTCAAGTATATTTTACTATCACAAATAAGGACCTCTCCAAAACATTCAAGAGGAAGAAATATGGGTGTAGAAATATTTAAATGACAGATTCAAAAATTAACATATTAATGTGCAATTAGAATTGGCAAAAAAAAAATTGTAAACGTTTTCCCCACTACTAGTCAGATAAAGACTAAATTTCTTAAAAAATAAATGGAATCATTCTACTGCAAGCATAAAAAAACTGACATAAACTTATATGAAAAAATGACAATTTCTATGGTATGACTCTATGTTTCTATAAAAAGTACAGAAAGATCCCTAAAAAAAAAGACCCTTTTTATTATTCCTATCAGATAGTTATTAATATTCCTATCGATATCCCTATAAGTAAATAACTAACTAAATTAAATGTTGTATGGAATACACTTTGTTCCTAGAGAAAACTATTTTGACCATGTATTGTCACTTTTCTTTGCTACACTTTGCCTGGCTACATCTCACCTGACATTATTTATTTTGAGACTTCAGTAGCTACTCTGAACAAGTTGCTAAATTTCCCTTGTTAGTTGCCTGGAGGGGAGTCAGCATCTCTGGAGAGCATTTCTGCTCACCATCTTTCCTTTCTTACTCTTTGGTCTAATTTGGTTGGCATATGGATTGGCTACCTGGTAGTGACTCAAATTTTGAATCACTAGGTAGACAAATAAAGCAAGTTTTATTTGAGGTAAGCAAATAAAGTATCAGGAATTATGCTGCTTCTCACTTACTGACTGACCAAATGAATGGTTTCAGTGAAGGCTATCATATTGTGCGTATTAGGTTATATCTTGCTTTCTTTTGGTAACATCTGTTTCTTCATTTTCACTAGTATTAATCTGAAGTACATGCGTTAAAAAGAAAATACACTCTTGTCTCACTCAAGCTTCAATTTGGAGTAATTGAAAAGTACTTGGTCTTTAAATATAAAATTAGTTTCTGCAATGTTATTACTCTTGTTTAGAGAAAAAAACAGAATGTAAGATGTGCGTGTTCTATAATTGGACTCTTCTTCTACGTTTTATTTCTCTGAGAGACTTTTGTTTTCTTTACCTTCTTCTTGTGTTCTCAAATGCGTATGATAATCTCACTTTGCTCTCCTACTGCTACTGTTTTCAAGTGGCTGCAGTTATAAGTAGCTAACCTGCTGAGATATAGTTTATTTAATACCTGAAGCTGTCTTAGGGACCAGACATTCATACAGAATACAGACAATTGTCAGTGGACAAATGAATCTGGAAGAAATAAGGACCTAGCCAAACTTTCAGTAGATGAGCATTGGGGGATTTTTATGTACAGTGAATAATAATCACCAAAAGTGTGTCCAGGCTTTGTGTGAACTTCGGAATTATTTTTTTTTTGTTAATCTTCTGATTGCTTGGTAGTTTTGTTGACTAAGTTCCTCATAAAACAGGAGAAATGAAATAAACAAATCTTAAACATTTATATTCTTTGAGAATAGGCTTCTTCATAACATGAGAAGGAAAAATAGGAAAAGGGAATAAGCACCCTGTACCTGAAATATCTGACTTCTCAGTTTCAGTTCACTGCCCAGATCTGGGAATTTCTGAAAAATTTTTATTCCAGTTTGAGAACACCGCTCTTACTCATTTTGAATGCCAGAACCTGCTCTGTCCTCAGGGTCCTTCTTTTTCATTAGATACTATTTGACAATTGCCTCAGCTAAGGAGGGAGATAGGGAGAGTTCAAGCAGTCTAGCTTCCTACGTGGGCCGAATCATATTTCCAGATAAAGTCAGGGCTGAAATATCTGTACGTGAGCTCATGCAACTAAAGCCTGCATTTGCTAATAAGGTATTTTTTTCAGTGTTTGATTCCAGTGAACATTTTGTCCCATTGCACTGCTGAGGTCAGGATTGACTATTTCAACATTTCAGAACCTGTAAATTAAGATTCATTTATTATCAGATCAATTTAAAAGTAATGATGCTTTAAAGATTCTTGTTCTTTTTTTGTTGCCTGATTGCTAAACTGACAAGACAAGTTTGATCATGTATTCAAAATTTTCTCCGTAACTACAAAGCACAGAAGCTTTCAATTTTTTAAATGAAAGCTTGGATTCCAGAGTGTTCAGGTGGCTTCAGGAGGCATGACAATCAGAAGAACATTACAAAGAATTATGGAGGCACAGACAGTCATGACCCTCTTCAATTCCACTTCCAAAGACACTATCTGCCCTAGAGATATCCCACACTGAATAAAAGAATGAAAAAAAATAAATAAGAGAGTAGCTTTTCTTTCTAAATGAGAAACTGAGGTATAAAAAGGGAAAAGCTCCCATCCATTAACACATTTAGGCACATTTAATTTAAGAATTTCAACTCCATTTAACAAAACACAAAAAAGCTTGATTTTAATTATGTTCTTAAAACCCACTGACTTCAATAATACTCCTCAGAAACTTATATTTATGCCCATTATAGCTTTTCTCTTAACTGGAATCTGTCTCTCATATTCAAGTCATCTAACTTTAGGCACCTGACAGAAGTCCTGCCACGGACTCTCTTCATTGCTTAGTAGAAAGGGATAACAGATGTTAGATGTGTTTGTGCAGGATATTTACAGTTGTGTATGACGCATGCAGTCTATGCTCATACGTATATTTTGTGATAGTTTGGAGATGTCGTTCCAACAGCTTAACCACAGGATTGTATTTTTCTGCTTTATTTCTAGACATGACTGATTCACTGAACTGAGGAGGCAACAGCTTTTTTTGGTGCAGATTATGGGAGAGGGACAGCAGTGAGTGATGTTGATAAAGGGAACCCAACTTACACAGTCTCAGGTGGTGCAACCACAGGATGAAACTCTTCTAAGGAGGAGGCCCTAGGAATTAATTTAATGACTTCTTTCAATTTTAAACAGATTATTAATTCTGATTTGAATTATGTAAGTCAATACGGGGCACTGGCATAGTACAGGAAATACAACATATTTCTGAGTATCTACCCACACATTCAGGAACACCATCTTTGCATCACAGAATTACGATATCTTGTCAGACAAATGAGTATTATTTGCACCTTTACTGCTGAAGATGCATTCAATAACCTGAAATAGAACCAGTCTGGGAATACACTGAGAATTTTGGGGTGTATCTGAAACTGCTAGCAGGTTCTAGCAAAATGCACCAAGCTCCTATTTAGATCTCTCAGATCTGAGTGACTAGTAGAGTCAGAACCTCCAGAAACCCTCCAATGATGCTCAGTTCTCATCAGAATATTATTTTGGTTCATGTTTTTATTATGCACATCATGTGAACACAGATATAATTTTAATTAAAAATATATATTTTTTCTTGTTTTTTAATTTCAGTAAATGTTCAAAGAGAAAACACTGTTGAAGTATGTGCAAATGGCTGTGTTTGTAAGGCTATACATAACTTAGGAAAATTTTTTAAAGTGGAATAATCTATAAGCTGATATTAACTTTCAAAATAATATATTGAATTATTCATGTCTTTTCAGATTTCTTAAAAAATGGATTTAACATGCACTTAACTGTATGAGATTTTCAAGTTTTAGAAACCTTATAACTTATTACTACCAGGGGTTCTGGTACCTCTGTCAGCTAGAAAAATGTGCAAGGTCAAGATGCACTATCTTTACACCACTGTGAAATGAACTAGGTTTTTTTTAAAAGGAAGAATTCAAAATAATGTAAAAATGAGGCAGAAATACAATAGGGACAATGGAATTGTGGTAAAATAGCAGTCATGACTAGATTTGGTTCTTTAAAAGGTATACATTCTTCAGAGAAAGAAAAGAAATAAATAAATATTAAGCCATTGGCTTAACTCTCAATATTAATGACATCATAGATGGTTATAAAATAGGAAATGATTGTACAGACGAAACAGAATCTGCTTAAGTAAAAATTGCTTTGAGGTAGAATTGTAAAAAGTGTTCTAAGGATTAGAGGTGTTATGTTTTATCCAAGGACTGGATGGAAACTGGATCAGAGATCTCTGAAATATTGCTTGAAAGAAATACTATTGGGAATTGTGTAATGGTAGAATATTTTAAGTGCCCACATACAGACTGGAAAACAGAGAGAATGAAAGTGAATTATACAGTCAAACTATTTCTAGAAATGTTGGCTCAAAGATCTATTGACATAAATACTACATGAGTAAGAATTGGTATTGTTTAAGACTAGGTTTTTGAAGCGCATGAGAATGTTATATGAAGACTGATTTTAGAATAAAATCTTGAACTGGCTTTAGTCTATGTAAATTTACATATGATTAAAACTAGCTTTTTGTCTAAGATTCTCAATCTCAAAGGAGCAAACTTTAAAAATTTAAATGGTACAGTACAGAATCTCTAATATGCTGTTGGTTTGGAATTTCCTTAAATTGAAGCTGCAAAAGGTCTTCAGAATTTGCATCTCAAGCAAGGAAGAAACCTGCAGGTGAGGATGCTAGTTCTAACAGACTCAAGTGCTGCACCTGAAAAGGCATGAGGAATTATCAGGAGTAGGAAAATAAGCAGAATAAAACAGCAAACATCTTCAAGCTCAGGCAGGAGACAATTGAAACTTGCCCCAGGTCAAACTAGGTTAGATTTTACGTTTGAAGTTAAAATAGAAAAAAAGAGATAAGTTTCAAGTAGTTTGAATGAAGAGCACAGTACCAGTTCCTGAAAGGTTGATAGTAGCATCTATACTTTCATGTTATTGTTTTTACCATGGCAGATGCTTAGATTATTTTGGAAGGGAGGTGGACCTCTTGTCTGACCTGGTATATTTTTTGCTAGGTTTCTAAGAAGGGAAATAAAGAGGGAAATCCTATACAGTAAGCATGGTACTGAGGTTGAATAAGATTTAGATGTTCATTTCTGCCATCTTACACAGATGCTTTAGTTAAATAAGTACCATAATATTGACTGAGGAAGTGAAGGCAGAGAAAATCATGGGCAAGTGTTTAAAAAAAAGAAAAAGAAAAAGAAATTAACTTAAGCAGAGTAGAAGCCTCACTCAGGAAATGCAATATGCTCCCATCAGACAATCACCATTCCAAAATCTGGAACAAAATATCATATGAAATCACAGATCTTGACACCAAGTTTTAAAAATTACTCTGTCAGTGCTACGTGGTCCTTCATGACTGGAAAATTATCTACTTCAAACTAGAAAATTATGGAGCAACATAAGACACAATGGATTGATTTCAGTGGTAAGTAAAGCTTTAGAAAAAATTTGGAATATTAATAATATTGAAATAAACGCTATAAGAACATAACATGTATTTACCAATACTAGATAAATCCAGAAAAACAAAATTTCTCTCATACAAAAGAAAAATTCTTTTTCTAAACAAGAAACTAATGTATCTGAGATTCAGTAAAGTATCTGTTAAGGTCCCATATAAGACATTCAGTGAACCTAGAGGAGAGTGATATGAAAGTCTAAGGGAGGTAATGAGAAGACTCATTGTCAGAAGACGAAGCATGAATCTAGGGAAAAAAAATTACCACCAAAGTCCTTAAAAGAGGATTTTTTTTTGGCCTTTTTTGACAATTTATTAATGATGTAGGCAGAAATTATAGGAGTCTCCTAGTTAAACATGAGGATGACAAAGTTTGGCATTAAAAAGTAGGCATAAGCTTGTAAATATGAGTGTTGTGAGGTTCTGCACAGCCATTCAGTAGGAACCAAGAAGATGACTTTTTTTAAGACAGAGATAGGTGTGTGTTCAAAGACCTATTGCATAAAGTGATTGTTTGCAATAGCAGACTGTTGTTCTTGAAAATTGAGGACAGTTCATGAGGACAGCTTCATGTTTCTGAGCTAAAAGCAAAAAATCAAAACAAGTCTTAGGAGATCCACGATTGTCAGATGTCCATTCAAGGAATCTTTTTTAAACCAGTAGAAGTTTCAGAGTGGGAAAAAGTAGCAACAGAAACTCTTTTCAAGATTGAGAACTGCCTTACTAATCTGTTGTAATTAATTGCAAGGAGCTGCCATCTCTCATAGTTAAAACCACCTGAGAGGCCCTGGCTGCAGACAGCTGCCCTGCCTTTCACTTGAAGACACAAACCAGAACCCTGCCAAAATAAATCAGCATAATGTATTCCCAAAGTTCATGTGTTAATCAACGTATTGGCGGGGGGGCTGCCCCAC